>NC_089512.1:3633455-3645955 GCF_036850995.1 Saccopteryx leptura | reverse complement strand
CGGACCCACCCACCAAAGCAGAAGACGCCCTGGACTCAGGCCGGGCAGTCTCCGACGGGAGCCCCGCTGGGAGCCCTTCGAGTGGACTGACCATTTGGCTAAGTGGTTGGACTCAGGGAAGTAGAATCAAGCCCAGTTTCAAAAGACTTATTTTTTCCAGGCATGAATACTTTATTTTTTTTTTTACAAGTAATTTATGAAGACCTCCTGTTCCAAAATGTCCTTTCCTCTGTGGTAACACCCGAAGGTCCGTGGCTGGCCGTTTGTCCAGCAGCTGTGGGAGAGGGCCTCCCGGGCTCCTTCCTCTCACGTTGGCTGTGGGTAAATTCATGCCATAAAGCGCCGGCCCCGCCGGGCACCCGTGCACCAGCCTCGGTCTGGTCACCGCTCCTGAGCTGAGATCATGCATGACGTCACCGGGAAGACGGCCCGTTTCTCTCCCGCTAATGGAGAAAATGGGTTTTAGATAGCATGTAAATCATGCTCCCCGTCTGAAATCGTATCGACGTATCCGCCTTTAGTACCGATCTCCGGCTTAATATGTTTTTAAAAGCAGCCAGGGAATTCAGATTTTGATGCCAGAATCAATTCCTGTCATTCCACCTGGCCGTTAAAAGGTTTCGCTCCTCAGTCATATTTCCCTCTGCCAACCGCTGACGTTTGAGCCTGTGGAATTGTTTGCCCTTGATTTTTCTTCTTCTTCTTCTTTTTTTTTTTAATTTAAATTGGTTCCCTGACACGTTTTGACGGATGCTGTGTATGTAATCACAGCCTCGATCACCAGGTATCGTGCATGCTTCTTCAGTTTGATTTCAATTCGTTTGGCACACACACTCACTAGTCCATGAAAACCGGCAATCTGGCGACCCAGTGCCAGCCCCGGACGGACGACGCCTCCGGGGAGAGCTCTCTGCTTCTCCCGACAGGTTTCGTGTCGGCAGCGGCCGGGCACCGTGCCACCACGGAGAGGGGCTGGGAGGCCCGGCCACGTCACCATGAGGAGGCTCACCGAGGGGGTCGTCCATGTGGCTCAGGGTGGGTGTCAGGAACGTGGCAGGAGGGAAGCGTCAAGGAGCCGAGGCCCCCGATTTAAGGACTCCGGGAAGAGTAGCAGGTAGCCACGAGGTGACCAGGGGAGAGAGGGCGGGTGTGGCTGAGCGGTGTGAGCTCCGAGGAAGGGCAGGTGGAGAGGTTCCCCCGACGAGGTCCGTGGCCAAGAATCTGACACCGGGGACTATGTCACATGACACAGTGGAAAGGGACCCGGTGGGTCACATGGAGGTCAGGACCGTGGAATAAGGAGACCTGCCAGGGTTACCCAGGGGCGTCCAGTCGAGTCCCATGAGTCCCACAGAGCAGGGCACTTCCTGCCCCTCTCCTCACGGGAGCGGTGAGGCGGAGGAGGAAGTCAGAGCCGTTCAAAGTGCGCGAAGGACGTGACACCCTCCTGCCCACTTTGAAGAGGAGGAGGCCGCATGCTAGGGAACCCACAGAGCCTCTGGAATAAACGCCCCGGCCGACAGCCAGTGAGGAGACACAGACCTCCATCCTGCAAGCACGTGCAACAGAGTTCTGCCGATACCCAACCGGAGCCTGGAGGGAGAGGCTCTTCCCGGACCTCCGGTTCAATGCTGTGCTTTGGGCTTGAGAGACCCAGAGCGGAGAAACCAGGGCAGCTGTAACTCTGGCCCCTCGACTGACAGAACCCGGGTCGGGGGGGTGACCAGTGCATTGGGCTCTAAGCGGCTCGGTGTGTCATCGTGTCTTAGGGCAGCAATCGGAACCCCGACAAAAGGCCGTGGGGGTGTGCAGGGGGAAAGCAGGTGTGCTCTACCGATACCAGACCAAAGGGACTCGACAGCCTAAAGGGCTGCAAGAGACAACAAAGGGAGTTACTATCAACATAAAGGTTCAGTGCAGCCAGAAGGTAGTAAGAATCATACATGTTTATGCCCCGACTGACAGGCCATGAAAATACAGGAAGACAGAACTGACATTGAAGGCAGAAATAACGTTTTGCGATAATAGCGGAAGACGTCAATAACCCTATCGACGGTGGGTGGAAAAGCCACAGAGAAGAAAAGTAAGGACACGGAGGGCGGACACGGCCCACTGAACCGACGAGGTCCAACCGGAGCACTCGACCCAACAAAACAGCACTTCTCTTAAGAGGATACACAAATGGCCAGGAAGCCCGTGAAAAGATCTCAGCATCACCAATCCTTAGGGAAATGCATGTCAAAACCACACCAAAATTCCACCTCACATTCATTCGGAGGGCGACTATGAACGCATAACCCCAAAATAACAGGGTCGGCAAGGATGTGGAGAATTAGGCCCCCTTGCGCACGGCTGGTGAGAATGTCCAAGGGTTGGCACAGCTATGGTGGAAACCAGCATACCTATCCCCCCAACATTAAACATAGAATCGTCACATCAGCCAGCGATTCCACTGCTGGACGCATGCCCCCAAAGAACCAGAAGGAGTGTCGTGAGGAGGTGGGTCTAGCACAGGGGTCAGGAACCTTTGTGGCTGAGAGAGCCATGAGTGCCACATATTTTAAAATGTAATTCCGTGAGAGCCATACAACAACCCATGTATGTTATGCATTATCCAATAAAAATCTGGTGTTGTCCCGAAGGACAGCTGTGATTGGCTCCAGCCACCTGCAACCATGAATATGAGCAGTAGGAAATGAATGGATTGTAATACATGAGAATGTTTTATATTTTTAACGTTATTATTTTTTTTATTAAAGATTTGTCTGCGAGCCAGCTGCAGCCATCAAAAGAGCCACATCTGGCTCGCGAGCCATAGGTTCCCGACCCCTGGTCTAGCAGCATTGTGTATGAATAGCTACAATATGCCCGCTGACAGACGGCAGGTGAGGAAAACATGGTACTTAGGTAAGATGGAGTATTATTGAGCCTTAAACAGGAAAATCTGACACAGGCTACACCGTGGAGAAAACTTGGGAACATTATGCTAAGTGAAACAAACTGTTCACACACACACACACACACACACACACACACACACACACACAGAGTCTATGATTCCACTTACATGCGATTCTGAGAGTGGTTGCGTTCATAGAGAGAAAGTAGGAACGCCGGTCTCCGGGGGTGGGGGGTGCGGGGAGGGCGTCATTATCGGGTGGGGACAGGGTGCCCGCTTTGCAAGACGGAAAGCGCTATGGGTGTGGCCGGCCGTGATGGCCGCACCACCTTACGAAAGCGTCTGACACCACCGACTCCTACGCCTAAACACAGTCTGCAGCGCAAATCTGAGGTGACGCCGGTTTTGCCGCCGCAACGAGACATCGGGGAGACGACCGCGGAGAGATCTGGGCGCCGAGCAGGTTCCGGTTCCGGTTCCGCGGGCGGCTGGGCCCCGAGACTGTGCATGTTCAACAGAGTCCCGAGTGCGGCTGCGACCCACGGACCACACTGTTTTACAAGCGAGGGTGTGAAGGGTCGCCGTGGGCCGGCGCGCTGGCCGCTGCCACGAGGAAGGGGAGGAGGAGCCGCCGGCTGGCGCGCTGGGCGCTGGGCAGCAGGGCTCCTGGGCGCTGGGCGCTGGGCTGAACCAGCAGGCTGGGCGGCTGGGCGCTGGGCGCTGGTGGGCGCTGGGCGCTGGTGGGCGCTGGGCGCTGGTGGGCGCTGGGCGCTGGTGGGCGCTGGGCGCTGGTGGGCGCTGGGCGCTGGTGGGCGCTGGGCGCGGGGCGGCAGGGCTGAACCAGCAGGCTGGGCTCGGCTGCCCCGGGAGCCCCCCCCCCTCCACGTGCGGCGCGGGCGCGCAGGTGCGCACGGGCCCATTTAACACAGGTCTGTGCGAGTGCGCGCGTGCGTGAGGCGGGGCATCTTCCCCGAGACTCCCAAGTGTCCTCTGTTCTCAGGACGCTGCGGCCAGCTCCTGCGGAGGTGACCTCGGGAGCAAAGCGGGCCCCGCAGACAGAGCCCTGCTCGCCTCTCTCCGGCCAGCATCCAGGTGAACATCAGAGACCCGGACAGGTAGGAGAGTTTCCACGACACTTGACACACCCAAGGACGGCCTTGGCTAAGTGTGACCGATGCATGCAGAGCGTGGGTCTGACGCTTGGCCTTCTCGTCTGAAATTAAACAGGTGAGCTCCTCTGCTCTCGTGGGGCCTTAGGACACAGGTGGTGAACCATTTCTTCCTTCCTCTTTTCCTCGTCTTTTTGATAGAAATGGTGCTCACGACTGCCTCGGCGCCCACCTGGAGGGGGGCTCCTGACACCTGGGGTGTGGTGTGACCTCCAGGCCAAGCAGCAGGGGCACACACCCGGAGGTGACTTAGGGATGTTTGACTATAACTTGAACACCGAGTGATAACAGAACGGAGAGAAGGGGGTGAGAGGGGAACAGACCCGTGGCATGTGGCCCCGTGAAGGTCCCGGCTGGGGGTCATGCCTGTTCCTCGGGAGGGGTCACGCCTTTTCGGTGGCTGTTCAGTTTTGTGGTAACCTGTATTGAACGCCTCGTAGGGAACATTTCGTGTAAGCTGTTTCTGGGGAGCAGGAAACGCCCCCTCCCCCCCCCGCCCCGCCAGGCATAAATTAACATTTTTATATGTTCGTGACTGTCGATGTTTCTATCACTTTTAAGCCCGATTCCCACCTTTACAGACTGAACTTAATGATCTCATTCTCGCGAATGCCACGCATGGGCGAGTTTATTAACTTCCGCGGGTTGGGGCGATTTAATGAAAAATGAATTTTAAAGGAGAAAAAAAAACTATGGCAGGTCGTAAACGGGATGCTTCCCACCCGCTTCTGATACACAGCCCGCGGGCGGTTCCGCCACGATGGGTCGCGTTGACCGCGCTGGAAAGAACCCGTCACCAAGCTCTGAGAACGGCAGGCGGAGGAAACAGGCCAAGGTGACCCGGGTCTCTCTGCAGAGGTCGCTTTGTCTCAGCTGAGATTTTAAAACGGGGGAGGAGGCACCTGGGTATTTAAAAGGGGAGAGGCGTGTTACCATGAAGAAGCCAGACTGTAAGAAGGTGCCAGGAGGTCAGCTGCTGGCTGTTCAGATGAAGTGGAAATTGCCCACGTTGACCCCGTTTATGAGGCTACGGCTTACATTGCTTTTCTGCCCCTGGAATCGGTTCTGCAGATTTGTGCTTGAGTTGAACCTGTATGCACACTGCAACAGGCCCGTGGGCCTAGTCAGTGCAACTTAGACAGATGTGTGTCTTAACACCGTATTTAATTTTTTTTTAATTTTTTAATTTTTTTCTTTGTATTTTTCTGAAGTGAGAAGCAGGGAGGCAGAGAGACAGACTCTTGCATGGGCCCGACCAGGATCCACCTGGCACGCCCACCAGGGGGTGATGCTCTGCCCATCTGGGGTGTTGCTCCTTTGCAACTGGAGCCATTCTAGCGCCTGAGGCAGAGGCCATGGAGCTATCCCCAGTGCCCGGGCCAACTTTGCTCCAGTGGAGCCTTGGCTGCGGGAGGGGAAGAGAGAGACAGAGAGGAAGGAGAGGGGGAGGGGTAGAGAAGCAGATGGGCGCTTTTCCTGTGTGCCTTGGCCGGGAATCGAACCTGGGACTCCTGCATGCCAGGCCGACGCTGTACCATTTAGCCAACCGGCTGGGGCCGGTATTTATTTTTTTACCTTTCTGTGTCTATCAATACTTCAACATTTTAAAACCAACAGAGCCTCTCTCATTTGTGACCCGGGGACAGCCTATGATTTTGATCCTGTAACATTCTGTGCAGGAAACGAGGGAGTTACTTCCTTAAGCCCATTGTCAACCCCTCCGAGTGCCTGGCCTGCCTGGCCGGTGGGAGACTTGGTCTCAGTCCTCAGGGGTTCTGTGTCCTGTAGAGCTCTCTGAAGTCCCCAGCAGCTAGCTCCCGTTTTCTTCCTGGGAGGCCCTGCCGGTGTCACTGTTGTCCTGGGTGAACCTCTGGCCCTTGACCTTTTCCCCACACGAAAGAATGTCCCTGACGTCAGGGGGGACGTTCCTCTCCTCTCCTGACATCTGGCCCGTCCTCCCCTCGGGCCCAGGTAGAGTATAAGCGCCCTCGGCATTCAGCCTTTTCGGAGAACAAAAGCCATGTTCTTCCCCGGCATCGCCTAGACTTCTGAGCTAAAGGCACGGACGTACCAGGCTTTCTTCTTGAAACGGAGCGGGGGCGGGGGGGGGGGGGAAGTGCAGAAAGAGCCAAATGCAAATTGATAGTTTTCCATTATCCTATTATGAGGATAACAATTCACAACTGGGTTTTTTTTCCTTGACTGTTCTTGTGAAATCAGAGCTCTGAGGAGCAACGCCGTATGTTCTACTTTAAAGAGTCTTGTATCTCGAATTCTTCGCCAGCACATGGGCGCCAGCTGAGGAAACCAGGACATCGGTTCTTATCTGATCCCCCAAAGCCGCTTGGGTCGGGAGCCATTAGCTCCCTTTTACAGATGAGAAAACTGAGGCTGAAGCCATCCGGGATTTACCCCTGAGCTAGCGACTGATTCATTCAGCAAATGCTTTCAGTGTGTGTCGCAGACACCGTCCTGGGTACAAGGGACACCTCTGTGAGTGAGGGTGACAGCTGCCACCGCAGTTGGGCAGGTGGAGGGCAGGGGAAAAGCTTCCAGTCAAGTGAATAAAAAAAGAATTTCCAGTGCTGGCATATGAGCTGCTGAGATTTAGTGGGCTGTCGGTCTCTGCCGTTCCCAGGTGTAAGAGCTCCCTGAATATGGTCACCGCAGCCTTAAGAGACCCCCCGTGCGGTGGGAATGCTATATCTTTAATATGAGGAGACTCAGTGCCGCCCAGTGAGCTGAACTTTCACATAGTAAAAGATGGATTTGGCCCCAGAACCCCAGGAATAACTATGCTCTGCTACGCTGATAATAAAACCAGCCGGAGAGGGTGAGAGTGGGGGTGGGCATGGAGGGAGACCCCGTCCATAAGGCTGTGCCTGGCCTCTCTGAAGTTATTTGTGAGCTGAGAGCTGAATGGGGAGGAGAAGCAAATATTTGGGAAGCAGTGCATTCCTGTGCAAAGGCCCTGGGGTAGGACGGGATGAGTTGAGAAGGCCATCTGTCCTGGGCTCCTAAATTCAGTGATCCTTCTGTTTCATAAAGAGGAAACAGCTGAGTGTAGGGCCTCCCACACCAAACGCCAAGCCTTTGTCACAAAAGGATGGCTGTGGCTCACCGTGGTTAACCCGTTTTCTAAGCATTCGGCCCATTTTAGACTTTTTCCAAAAGACTCGTTCTAGTCTCAGTTTAGGCGCCCCACGCGTGTCTGACTTCATCCCGTTCCCATCAGAGGGACGGGAGACGTGGGAGGCGGGCTGAGTTAGTGCGTGACCTCACGGCCCCACATCTGCTCTGAGCCCCGTCACCAAGGGTGCCCCGAGCCCTCGTCAGCAGGCTCCCTCTCTCCATCTGTCCCTCCGCAGCCAGAGCCGGGCAAAGATTCCCTTCCTTTCGTGTCTGTTTCACCCCGCGGAGCCGAACCTGTCAGCACCGGGCCGGGGGCAGGCTGGCCTCTGGGAGGTACTGTCCTCTGAGCTGGTGGCTTCTATCAGCATTTCTGCAGAAGAGAAGACCTCCACCTTTACACCTCACCACTGCCGAGGACAGCTGCAGAGGTCATTCACCCCGGGTCCCTCCACCTTTACACCTCACCACTGCCGAGGACAGCTGCAGAGGTCATTCACCCCGGGTCCCCCCCTTTTACACCTCACCACTGCCGAGGACAGCTGCAGAGGTCATTCACCCCGGGTCCCTCCACCTTTACCTCTCACCACTGCCGAGGACAGCTGCTGAGGTCATTCACCCCGGGTCCCTCCACCTTTACCTCTCACCACTGCCGAGGACAGCTGCTGAGGTCATTCACCCTGGGTCCCCCCCACATTCCATCTGGGGTAGAGTGACAGCCAGGGCACAGTCATCAGGAGATGGAAGGGTCGCTTCATCTTGCTGGTTCAAGAGGAACCTCGCAGGGTGGGTGCAGCTTGTTCTGGCCATGACGGGAGGGCCCCGTCTGTGACTCGGTACGCAGGCCGCTGTCTGAGGACCGGAGCCGCTGACGTCACTCTGGGGGCACTTTGCTCATTTCTGGAAGCTGCAGGAGAAGCAGCGGCAGCAGCAGCAGGAAAACAGTTCAGCCCCGCAGAGAATTAAGGCCTGAAATAGAAAATGCAGTCTGGTCCTTAGTGACAAGCTTCCCCTAAAAGCTGTTTGAAGATGAGCTCTCGCTTCTAAGGAAACGGCTCGAAAACGTGTACTGCTGATCGACTTTTCCACGGGGACCCCAACGGCAGATGCTCTCGGGGGGGTGCAGAGGGGGAGAGCAAAGCCAACCGCTGGGGTCGGAACCCTGAGCGTGGCCACTTGTGATGGTGATACAGAGGACGGGTGCCCTTGGGGATGGCGTCCCTGAAAGGACAGGACTGGGCGTGGCAGGGTTCCGGGACTCCTCCTCGCATTTGCCGAGGCCCAGGTCTCCAGCAAGGTAGCGGCGAGCATTGCTCTGTGTCACGCAAGGGCAGCATCAAAGAGGGCAGCGGTTGCTTCATCAGCATGGGGTTCAATACAAGCAGAGCATCCTAGACTCAGTAGAGAACACAGAGTTTCCATTCTACAGGAGGAAACCCCAGAGTATACCCCAAAGATTAGACTGAGCCTCACAGGGGACAGGCTTGTCACCGTGCAGAGAAAGCCGTGCTGGTTAGGTACTGGATCTCCATGCTGACCTGAGTCCGGACCTTTGCACACATCCCCTGGTGTCTCTGCACACGTCCCCTGGTATCTCTGCACACATCCCCTGGCGTCTCTGCACACGTCCCCTGGTGTCTCTGCACACGTCCCCTGGTATCTCTGCACACATCCCCTGGCGTCTCTGCACACGTCCCCTGGCGTCTCTGCACACGGTGGCCACAGACCACATGTCCAGTCCCGTCTCCAGAGGACTTCTCCAGCCCTGGGAGGGTCTCAGAAATCACACTGGTCATACCTACCACCGCTCAGGTAAGGAAACGATGGCCGGAGAAGCAGAGGAATTTTTTTGTTTTTTGCTTGTGGTCACACACTTGGTGGCCGTCAACAACCCAAGCTGCTCAGCTGCCTGGGTTTTTCCCAGTTACACTCGGTCCGAGAAGGGGACCCGGTGACAGTGCTGTTCATGTTAGAATGTGCTGTCATCGCCCAACCGAGCTAACTATCAAAGTTAGGAGAAAATATGCATTTCGGGGTGAAAAAAATCCTGGGTTCTGATCATGGTTTTGGAACTTATCATCTCTGTGACCTTGGATGTCTCCTTAAACTTTCTTATTCTCAAGGTTTTAAATTATGATGGGTCGATAAAGAAATGAGGTCATGGTGGCAAAGCACCGAATTCAGCACTTGAAGTAGAGAGAAACCGAACACAGGTTATGGTTCTTACTTGTAAGAACCATATACTTTTCCGCAGATATTTTGGGGTGCCCTCCAGGTGGTGGGCACAGATACAGGGGCCGGATACGTTGAACGGAACCAGGACCTGTCCAGTCCCCGCCGCCCCCCGAAGGGAGGTAATGAGCAAACACACAGACGAACCCGCCAGCTGTCACCTCCGTGCCGCAGAGAAAACGCAGCGTGTGCAGGGCACAAGGCGGCGATCTTTTCTAGAAGGTCGGGGGTCATCTCTGCCGAGGTGGACATTCGAGCAGTCACCTGAACCGAGTCAGATGATGAACCAGGCGATCATCTGGGGAGGAGCATTCCAGGGAGACGGAACGTCAGGGGCCGAGGGGCCGAGGCCAGGGGGTTACGGGGGCGGGGAGTGTCACGGGGGGTGTGAGGGAGCGTGTGGCTGGCACGGGGCGTGGGTGGAGGCAAGGACAGGGACCGCCAGGGGCTGGGTCGCGCAGGACCCGCGGGGGCTGTGGCGAGCACCTTGGGTGGTGGTCCTGATGTGGTAGGTGATCCTTGAGCATGAAGGTGACATCACGTGACATACAAACGTTTTTTTGTTTTTGTTTTTTTTTTCATTTTTTTTTTTTTTCATTTTTTTTTTTTTTTTTTTTTTTTTCATTTTTCTGAAGCTGGAAACAGGGAGAGACAGTCTGACAGACTCCCGCATGCGCCCGACCGGGATCCACCCGGCACGCCCACCATGGGGCGACGCTCTGCCCACCAGGGGGCGATGCTCTGCCCATCCTGGGCGTCGCCATGTTGCGACCAGAGCCACTCTAGCGCCTGAGGCAGAGGCCACAGAGCCATCCCCAGCGCCCAGGCCATGTTTGCTTCAATGGAGCCTTGGCTGCGGGAGGGGAAGAGAGAGACAGAGAGGAAAGCGAGGCGGAGGGGTGGAGAAGCAAATGGGCACTTCTCCTGTGTGCCCTGGCCGGGAATCGAACCCTGGTCCTCCGCACGCTAGGCCGACACTCTACCGCTGAGCCAACCGGCCAGGGCACATACAAACGTTTTAACACACCAGTTTTCAACCCCGGCCGCACGCTTGCCTTGCTTAGGGATATCTTTAAAAGACCGGGACTTATTGCCAGAAACTTAGATTGAGATGGTCTGAGGGGAGGACGAAGGGAAGTCCTTTGGGCGATGCAGGTGGGTGTCCGGGGAGAGAGAGGGTCTTATGAAAGGTTATCCGTAGGTCATAGGCTCAGCAAGGCAGTGGCGAGACAATGAGTTAGATGGTGTGTTGAGGTGGGTGCCACTCCACGCCACGCAGAAGTCCGTGTCTGGGCAGGTCCCCCACTGACCAAGGGCCCAGGACGGCTTTCCAATCTTGGTCAAGAGACGGGACAATCATGACACAGAGAAGGAAGTCCCTCACTCCCTCCGGCCGGGCAGATTCTTCCCGGGTTGTGATAAAGAAGAGGAAGAACAGGGTCAGGGGACGAGGAGGACAGAACGGACCCGCGAGAACGAGCTTCCAATCACCTTGACGACGAGGACTCCCTGGGCTCCGGTCTGCGGCCCATGAGCCCGTTTCACCCGAGTGACGGGTTGGACTTTGGTGGATTACGAACCGCGGCCCCAGGGTCCTGAAAGCGTGGGACAGGGTCAGCGCAGGCTATCGGTCAGCCCCGGGTCAGCCCCTGGATTCCTTGTTTCAAGCTTTATTGAGCACGCCGTAAAAACCACAGGGCTCCAGCCGATTAAAAACGACGCCGTCAAAGGTATCGGGGCGGTTCGGGTCATTCTCAACGGGGGAGGCTTTGGTTCCTCATGGGACGCTTGGCGATGTCTGGAGACAAGCTTGGTTTTCACAGCTGGGGTGGGGACGTTTCCGGTGTCCGGTGAGTAGAGATTAGAGATGGCCCAGAGTGTCAGTACTGACAAGGGGGACAAACCGTGCTTCAAAGTTCCCGAACTCAGGAGAGAGGAGAGTCCGAGCCTACCTACCTTTCCTGCTGTTCAGATGTGCGATGTCACAGGATGTCTGACCTCAGTCACCTCAGGGGAAGGGGAAGGGGGGGGGGGAGGTGTTCTCATCTGAAAACAAGCTGTCGAATTAGGTTTAAGACGCCGCAGCCAAACAGAGGGGCCTGTTTTAGGACCTGTCACCGTGCGGAGCTGCCGCAGAGAACAGCTCCTTCCCCTCTGGGGGAGGTCACCAGGTATGAAGGTGTGAGTCCACTAGCGACACACTAATTAACGCCGGGTGACCAACCACAGCGAGCGTCCCTGACTCAGAACGTGCCGTGTATTCTCACGAGCCGTCAGCTTGGGCCGGGGTTCAGCTGAGCTCGCCTCGGCTTAGCCCCTTGCAGGACCCGACCCGGGTCTGAGGCTCTGAGGTTTCCTTCCACCGCGGAGTCTCACTGCAGGAAGGGGCGGGGTTTGACTGCTGCCGACTACGACGCTCTGCCCGGGGAAGGGAGAGGCGCAGATGGCTGGCACCATGGGGACATGGCTGTGTGTGTCACTGAGGTGACTCCGTGTCACCTCCCGACTTCCCAGACCTCTGGGTTTCTCCAGAACACGATGCTCTCTCCTGGCGACGCCCAAAACTGCAGACGGCCGCGGAGGAGTGTTCTCGGCCTGTTAAGACCTGAGCTCAAAACCGGAGCACTGTCCCTCCCTGTCCACCACACTCCTCTGGCCAGCGCGTGTCAAAGGGGGTAAGATACATTCCGCCATGAGTGGGGAAAGTCGAACGAAAGGTCACACGTCATCGAAGGGCGCGATCTCCAGGAGAGGTGAGAACGAGGAACAGTAATCCTCCTGTACAGAGAGAGAGAGAGAGAGAGAGAGACCTTCCGACTCAAACATGCAACACCCGTAAGCTCTTCCTCTTGTCTGTGCCTCTCTTGAGGCTTTTTTTTTTTGTATTTTTCTGAAGCTGGAAACAGGGAGAGACAGTCAGACAGACTCCCGCATGCGCCCGACCGGGATCCACCTGGCACGCCCACCAGGGGGCGACGCTCTGCCCCTCCAGGGCGTCGCTCTGTCGCGACCAGAGCCACTCTAGCGCCTGGGGCAGAGGCCAAGGAGCCACCCCCAGCGCCCGGGCCATC
>NC_089512.1:2795264-2897764 GCF_036850995.1 Saccopteryx leptura | reverse complement strand
CACACACACAGATGCACGTGCACACACACAGACACACACACAGACGCACGCACACACAGACGCGCACACACATACACGCACACACACACACAGACGCACACAGACGCACACACACACACGCACACAGACGCACACACACGCACACACACAGATGCACGCACACACGCACACACACACGCACACAGACGCACACACACAGACGCACACACACGCACACACGCACACAGACACACGCACACACATGCACACACGCACACAGACACACACACACAGACGCACACACACACACACACGCACACACACACACACGCACACACACACACACACACACACGCACACACACACATGCACACAAGCCCACCAGGCTCCGCTGTGGTCCGAATCTCGTGTCTGCTCTTCACTTGGATAATAAGTTTTCAGCCGAGCATCAGAGCCTGCCGGCTACACCTCCTTTCTCTCGTTCTCGGGCTTTCCGATCATTGATAGCGTCCTCTCTTCCCTCTGTTTGCTGAGGTTGCTAAGACTGGATCACACATGCGTCCTAACCATGCTGCCACGGGCAGAAAATTCCGTGTGCGTGACCAGGTGTGCCGGGCCGTCCACCAGTGTGAGTAAACACTGACCCAGGGCGTGTCGGTCGTGAGCACTCCACGGGTCAGCTGAACAATCAGTGGACGTGGTTTGCCTTCTAGTGTGATGTATTCGAAAACGGGAAAGCCGTGTATTCAAAGCTATATGGGTATGCATTGTGGGTGTTATCTAATTATCCACATAGTTGACGCTTACATATTTGTGAGAGTTTCCAATACCAGACACGGAGTTAACGGGCAATCGGAAAGGACGTGTGAATAAGCCATTCACGTGGGAGGTGGCGGACTGGGGCAATGAAATAGGGAAGATCGAGAAAATGATGACTGATGGGTAGAGTTTACAGAGCACTGACTGCGTTCCGGTCTCGTATGAAGAAGGAACTTCCGGACCCTTTCAGACAGCGCTGTGAGGCAGACAGCAGCCGCATGGCCATTTCAAGGGTGAAGCACATTGTCCTTCATTTGAGCTGATAACTCATGGAGCTCTGAACGCCCCCCACACACACACCTCCAAATGTCCTGAGGTCTATTTGACACAAACACATGACATGCCTACTTTTCAGTGTCAAGTTTAATGAGATTTCAAAAATTTCTGCGGCCCTATCACCGCCGCCATCGTGGAGATGTGAAATATCGCCACCGCCCCCCACAATGAACCCTGAACAGTCTGGCTTCCGAGTCCAGAGAGTCAGCCACCCTCTGGAGAGTCCCACGTCGGTCACAACGCAAGCTCGTCAGAACACCAGGCGAGGCTTGCGTGGACCAAGCAGGCGGCGTCTTCCTCTTCTGCGGACTGCTTCTCGGAGACGTCCTCCTCGCCTCGGAAGGGTATTCCCTTCTTACCCGGAGAACGAGCACAGGAGGAGGACTCAGCTGGAGACGGGGAATCAGGGGCACCCCGCCCACCCCCACTTCCCCAGTCCTGGGGATGGCACTGCTCCTTCAGTGTGCCCCCCCTTTTCTCAGCTTCACCTAAGGGCACCCCAGACTCTTCTCAAGGGAGCATTCCAGGTAGACGGGACCAAAATCAATGTGGTTGGCAAGTAAAATAAACACGTCTCTGCCTTCCCTCTGGTGGTTGAAAACATCAGCTTTATAATTACACAGGCCGGGTTTCAATCCCGACTCCTGGCCTGAGCTGTGGACCCTGGGTGAGTTGGGTGACCTCCGTTCATCTCGCTTTCCTCTCCGGTGCAGGGACAGCGATGACGCAGGGTGGTGGGAAGGGACATGAGAGACACTCTCCACAACTGGATTCTGCCAGAAGTAGTTGAGCACGGCTCTGAGTAGGTA
Organism: Saccopteryx leptura; assembly: GCF_036850995.1. NCBI lineage: Eukaryota > Metazoa > Chordata > Mammalia > Chiroptera > Emballonuridae > Saccopteryx > Saccopteryx leptura. The sequence continues at coordinate 2,895,881 of NC_089512.1, read as the reverse complement.
ACCCTGGGAAAAGATGTCGACCCCTCCCCCCCAGGAGACACGTGGCTGCAGGAAGCACCCTGTGTGCAAAGCGGAAGTATCTCAGGAACCCCCCCCACACACCCCCCTGGATTCAGTCCTGAGCCTCACAGGAGGACAGGTGGAGGGCGGGAACTTGTCGGAAGTGACATCGCCCAGAGACTCCACCCAGCCTTAGCCCTGCTTTCTGGGGATTGGAAAGGAAAGTTTGCAAACTTTCTCAAGTCTCCCCATCCGCCCGCCCGCCCCGCAGAAGAGCCACCGGTGTGGTTAGCAATCCCGTCACGTCCGTTCCCGCGGCCACCGGCGTGCCTCCGCGTACCAGCCAGCCAGCACCGCGCAACTCCCACATAAATCACCGCTAATGAAGCGTGCGGCACTCAGAGACGGCAACAGGCATTTTTTTAATCACCTAAACTAAAGAAGAGCTAAAGGTAAGCACAAAACACGCCCGCCCCTCATATATTAGGTGTCGGGTTGAAAGCGGCAAGAGCCCTGTGACACTCAGAGCGTTCCCTCGGATGCGCCTGGCGGGGAAGGCAAGCTCAGGAGTGAATTCTGCGGCACGCACGGCTTGCCGACTTGCCGGACGGCCCGGATCGAACAGCCACCGGCCCGAAAGAGACTCAGGAGCCCCTACATCGGAAGCAGAAATAAGGCCACAAAGAGAAATCCGCCAATGAGGGCGGGCTGTGAGGAGACGGGGCCGACACCTGTCACACGTTGTCCTTGATTCACACACCATCGCCTGAGATTCTAGTGACTGACATGACCTGGGCTGTGGCGCTGAATGAGACTGACACGGTCTACGCTCACAGAGCTTATGTTATTCTCCAGGGGGTGTCCCTCATAGAGACCCCAAGGGGACCGGGGCGGTGAACAACCAGCAAAGCACATCCGGGGAGTCGAGAGTATCTCTGGTCTTTGGAAACAGGACGGAGCTCAAATCCTGTTTACTGAAATGTATATATCCAACCTCTGACTTGTTTGAGAACAGTCATTTTCTTTTTTTTTCCCTTAAATTTTTTTTTTTTTTTTTTTTAAAAACTTCATTCAATTTTCAGAGAGGAGAGAGAGGGAAAGAGAGAGAGAGAGAGAGAAGGGGGAGGAGCAGGAAGCATCAACTCCCATATGTGCCTTGACCGGGTAAGCCTGGGGTTTCGAACCGGCGACCTCAGTGTTCCAAATCTATGCTTTATCCCACTGCACCACCACAGGTCAGGCAACAGTCATTTTCTGATCCTCCCATTCTCCAACTACAAACTGGAGACCCTGCCACCTCCTTCAGCAGTTCACAGAGACGTGTAGGAGCGAATGCCTGTAGCCGGGTTGGCACCGTAGACTCCCCTCACACGGGCTTTGACGTCTTCGGGGGAAACTCGGAAGTTGTGTCCTGATAAAGGGGTTCTGGGGACGTGGCCAGCCCTCTGCGGCAGTGAAAGGCATTCTAGGACCCGCAGCCACAGCCTGCGGTCCGTGTAGCGGACAACAGTGTGCGTCTCAGATCCGATGCCACCACAGAAATAAGTATTACGTTGGCACCTTCGCCCAAACGGTACCAGCTGAACACCTGCACTGCGCCAGGCACTGTTGAGAGCACAGGGAGGCGGGTACAGCCTGGCTTCCGTGCCCGTGAACTCGGGTTCTTGTAGAATAAGCCTCTTTCCTGAGAAGGACGTTTCGGCATCACTGCCCTCCAGCCTGTGACTGTGTGCCGGTGACGGACCCTTCCTGACCGGGTCACAAACCCTTCTGCATCCTTATCTGGTGCCAAAGCCTCATCCAAAAGCTCTGTGCATCGTACACAGAACGACTGAAGCAAGCACTCACCACCACTTTCTTGTGTTTATTTCCCCAATTTCATACCTCGGGCATGAAAGAGATTAGTGATCAAATGGTGCATTAAAAAAATAATGTTTCCCCTCGAGTATTTACTACGTGTCAGCAAACCCAAAGATTTTATACGGATGCTCTAACCCTCACCGTACGGAGCGGAGGAGGGCTACGCCTCTTCCCATTGGTCAGAGAGGAAAGGGCAGGCTGGGGAGGGAGGTGGCCAGTGGTTCCTCCTGTGACCCTACCCCTGGCCCCTCCTAGACCTGCAAGTGGCCAGTTTCCTCCGAGCACCTGAGTCAGTGCGGGGAGGACCGGGTTCCCGGCCCGGGCTGTGACCCACAGAACAGATGTCCCCTGTAGCTCTGGGTGTGAAGCAAACACATGCCGGCAAGCTCCTTGTCACCATCTACCTTCGTGCTGATTGCACAGGGCTGTGGAGTCATCGCTGCTTGTTACAGAGAGGTTTTCATCTTAGACTCTCAAAAGGCATATTCGTGTTTGCACACTCGTGGGGATGAGGGTTGAGATTCACGATGGTATTTTGTTTAGGCAGGGACACGGAGGCGTAGGAGAATATAAGGAGTTTACGATATTTGGTAAATAAAGAGGAAATGTGTCTTTGAAAGCTCAGGCTGAGGGAGAAGGGTCACTTCACCGTAGAGAGACCTTGACGACTCTCTCTAAGGCACGTGACCGAGGTGGAGCTCAGCAGGGACACGCCAGGCTGGCCTCGTGCAGCCTCGGACATGGTGCAGCGAGGGAGCCACCGCGGTCTTCTGTGGTCCCTGTGCCAGCGATGCCCAGACTCGGCAAAGCCAAGAAAAACGTCAGACAGCCAAGGGGGACCTGTGACACGACGGACCCGTCTCTGCAAACGTGTCACCTGAAAGGCAAGGAGAGCCCAGGGCGTTGTCGGAGCGTGAAGGGCGTAAGGAGAAGGGAGGTCTGGTCACAAGGTCAGACTCTGGACGACATTCTGGGTGGGAAACAGGGCACCAGGAGAACGCTGGTGAACTCCGCGTCCGGTCTGCCGTGTGGCTGACTGGACGGTACCGACGTCCGTTTCCTGGTCTGGACCACTGCCTACGGTGATGGTGCTGGCGTTGGGGGAACCACCGTGAGGGGCACACGGGGTGTTGTGCCTCTTCCTGCAGCTGTTCTCTAAGTCTACAATCAACTACTTCAAAAATAAAGGCAATGCGCCTCACCAGGTGGTGGCGCAGTGGATAGAGCATCAGACTGGGACACAGAGGACCCAGGGTCAAGACCCCAAGGTTGCCAGCTTGAGCACAGGCTCATCTGGTTTGAGCAAAGCTCACCAGCTTGAGCCCAAGGTCGCTGGCTTGAGCAGTGGGTCACTTGCTCTGCTGTAGCCCCGGGTCAAGGCACATATGAGAAAGCAATCAATGAACAACTAAGGTGCCACAACGAAGAATTGATGCTTCTCATCTCTCTCCCTTCCTGTCTGTCTGTCCCTCTCTGTTCCTTTGTCTGTCTGTCTATTGCTAGCATCTAGCTCAGTGCAAGGTGCACAGAACTGTCCTCAGTGGAAGCAAGACTTTCTGTGTGCACCACAATGCTGGCCTCAGCTCAGAGTACGCCGTCTGTGGGGCTGGGGGCAGCGGTAACGGAGCCGCACCTGACTGTGAGGACTGCACAGGCGTCAGCCACTCCCCAGGGACGCTACTGCCTCCTGAACCCGCGCACTGAGGGACGAGTCTGCAGCTGTGGTGAGCGTGGTCAGAGAGACCAGGGCGGGGGCGGGGAGAAGTCAGGGCCCCTGCTCTGCTGGTATTCCCCTCGGCTACGGAAGCCGCTCTTTGATCAAGATCCCCAGACCTCAACCGAGGGCTCTGTCCCTTTTCTCTGTAACACCTGACCCTACATCACAACCACGAGAGCCTGGAACGAGGAATTCCACACGCCCTTCTGCATGGCCGTTAGAAGTGGCGTTTCTGAGCAATGCCAAATAGCCAGAATATAATACACAGATACTATATAAATCACGCATATCATATATGCACCCATAACTAACGTGAATATACGTGAGATCCCACACGGAATACCCTGTCGTACACGAGGAAGGGCTTAGAAAAGGGATGCCCGTGGTTCTCAGCGCTTCGCCGGGCCGGGCCGGACACCTCCCGCATGTCGGCATTAGAAACACCTGGAGGACCCCTTCCAGAAACACCTGGTGCACCTGTCAATCAGCCGAGCAGGTGCACCAGGACGGGCAGGTGAGCCACCTTCTCTGCATGCGTTTACGTGTCCCCCCCCCCCCAGACCTGCTGTCCTAACACAACAGTGAGGCCACGCCCCACCAGGCTGGGGGCTGCTGCCCAGGGAAAGGCCAGGCTGGACTCTGCCCATCATCGGAGGGGTGCCACACTCAGGCTGGCCTCTGGGCTCCAGTTTCTGTCTCACGACAACTGTGTAATAACGTCTCCTCTGAACTTCCTAAAGGTACTGGTTATTATTATTTTATTATTATTATTATTATTGTATTTTTCTGAAGCTGGAAATGGGGAGAGACAGTCAGACAGACTCCCGCATGCACCCGACCGGGATCCACCCGGCACGCCCACCAGGGGGTGATGCTCTGCCCATCTGGGGCATCGCTCTGTTGCAACCAGAGCCACTCTAGCGCCTGGGGCAGAGGCCAAGGAGCCATCCTCAGCGCCCGGGCCATCTTTGCTCCAATGGAGCCTTGGCTGCGGGAGTGGAAGAGAGAGACAGAGAGGAAGGAGAAGGGGAGGGGTGGAGAAGCAAATGGGCGCTTCTCCTGTGTGCCCTGGCCGGGAATCGAACCCGAGACTTCTGCACGCCAGGCCGACGCTCTACCACTGAGCCAACCGGCCAGGGCCGGTACTTGTTATTATTAATTACATGACAATTTTTCTAATCACCGCCCCCCCCAAAAAAAAGAGATAGCTTTACATTTTTAACAGTAAGCAGAGGAGTTTGGGGAAAATAAATTGCCTGATTCTTGGCTCCTTAACACAGGAAGCCTGGCAGCCTGTGACCCGTGTGCTGTAACGGCCACCGACGGCAGGTTCCCTGGGGCAGCGAGCCGCCTGAGGCGGAGAGGAGGTGCGCGGTGGGCAGCTCGCTCCGCCCAGTCCCTTCTCCGTGTCCCCGCACAGCCACGCGGCCAGAACGCAAACGTGCCCGAGCTGCCGTGTCCCCTGCTCAGCGACCCCACAGAGCCAGGACACCTGCGTCAGAGTCACTGTGCCAGCTCCGAGGCGTCATCCCTCAGGGCCGCACCGTGACGTGGGGAGGTGACTCAGAACCAGGGGAAGAAGGTCAGCTCTCTGCCCTGGCCACTGTGGTGGACACGAGTTTGTGAGTCGGCTCAGGGATTTTAGAAAGATTTCAATAGAGAGATGTATGCAATGACTGCCACGGACAGTCAAATGATCCGTTGGGAAATGTGCTTCTAAATCACATATAGAGACAAACAGGGTTAAAAGTTAATGTGATCCAAGTGCTGCAAGGTCCTACCTGTTTGTGGGGACGCAGTGAACCACAGCAGACAGGTCACCTGACCGCAGGGCTTGTCAGAGCCCACGACAACATGACCTGGGCTTTGTCCAGAGGAAGAGGTGTTCTGAGCCAGGGCCTCTCAGAATTCCTCAGCCAGAAGGTCCTTTCCACCCGTGAGCATCTCCCAGAACAAAGGCTCCTCTGAACCCCCTTTTCAGAAATGGCTGTCACCTACAACAACTCAGACGGCTCACCATCTGAGGGCCACATCCAGCCCAACGTCAGCCTTGGGAAGTCAGGTTGTACTGAAACACCACGATGCTTGCTCATTACAGTGCCGTCTGGGACCGCGTTCAGGGCACAGTGGCCAGGCTGAGTCGTTGCCACGGAGATCAAAGGGACCGACTGCGAGGGACACAAGGTTGACGACCTGGTCACTGACTCCCAACTCGCAGCACGATTCCGCCCTTTCCTCACGCTCAGACACAGGGGTCTCCCGCGGGGACGGCCAGGGTCGGTGGGATGGGTCATACACAATCGTACACACTCAGACCCAAGGGACATCCAGGGAACTGGACGGCGTCCTCCCACTTCCGCCACACGCTGCCCTGACCAGCAGGGTTTTCTAAACCGAAATGTCAATGGTGCAAAAAAAAAAAAATGTTTCGATGTTCTGCCTGAGGTTCCAATTAGAAGCTATTTAACACATAGTCTTAAACTTAGCAAATTACAGCTTACAGATTTGACATATCACACACACACACACACACACACACACAAACACACACACAAAACGTATGAAACGAATACCTTAAAATAACTTGTGGAGAGAGAGTTTAATGAAACGCTAGCGTACTAGGAACTTCTACGGAAGACGGCTGAACCGTTGTTTGAGGATCTGGGACATGGTGCGGGAACCCCAAGTGCTTTATTGCGAAGATTAGTTTAGGGCGCACAGGGCTGGAGCTGAACCAGGCGTGGGAGCCAGCCTGCACTGAAGTGTTAATTCACGTAGAGCCGAGAGGCAAGCCCGACGAACTAAGTTGTTTTTATTTTTTTATTCTACTTTGGTAAAGAAAATGCATAGATTTAATTTATGGTAGAAATAAGCTTTTGGTTTGTTTCTTCAATGTTTTCATCGATTTTTTTTTTCTGTAGAGACTGAGAGAGAGACAGTGATTTGCAGTCCAACTCAAGTATTCACTCGTGGTTAGATTCTTCTATGTGACCGACAGGGGTATCGAACCTGCAACCCTGGCGAACTGGAATGATGCACCAACCAACCAAGCTACCCGGCCAGGGGCGTTTCTTCTATTTTTTTTTTTTGGACCCATACAGTTGTATTACCTCAACTATTGAATGTTCGAGAAAGGTTCGACACTGTACGTGGCCACAGCCGACCTGTTTGGCCGTTTGTTCAACAGAAAACGGTGGAATGGAGGCTGTTCAGTGAGTGCTAACTTTGCTGGAGACCTGTATCTGCAGAAGAGTTTGCTCCGTCTCTAAAATCCTGCAGCCTTGGCCGAACATCCCGTTTCTCCATCCTCTCTGACTTACGTCTTCCAGAAATACCTGACAGATACTGCTCACTTGTTTCTGTCTCTGTTCCTTGTCTCCCCGTGTGCTGAAAACCATCATGTGTGACACCGGGTCCCCCGGGAGAGACGATTAAATGCCATTAGGCTCATTCTGGAAACCCAAGCTGATAGCGACATATATATATATTTTCCCCCTTGTGGTAAGAGCAATTAACACACAGGGGTGTTGATAGTTATTTTAAGGCATGCCTTTGACTGGATCTTCCAAATAAAGACCTTGACTTTCCATGTTCTTGTTCCTCCTGAGATACATGGCCACACGGATCATACGTACATAAATCCAGCTACATGTGCCAGGAGAAATGGAGACACAAACCAGCAGAGCACCCACACAGAGCTGGACCCCCGGGCACAGCGGGGGCCCCAGCGGGGGCGAGGTTGGCTGAGACAGAGAGATCCGACTGACTCTTATCCGGAGGGGGGGCTGTCGGTGCTCGTTACATCGCATCATACGAGCACTGCCCCCCTCCCCAGGGTGAGTGTTACTCCCCTACCTGGAGATGTGAAAGCGGCAAATGACTCCTAAGCGCCCGTCAACTCCCTCTTCAGATGTTCGACCCATAACTTGGTCACGTTCCCCAAACCTACAAGGAGCACAAGGCTCTGCACAGAATCCCTGTGAGACGACACACTGCCTTCCCACCGGGCACCGCCATTTTCTAGGATGAAACGTGCACCCCTGGGAGGTCGAATGACCCTCGGGGACCCGGATGAGTGAGGGGCGGAGACCAGAGTGGACCCCCTCTCTCTCGAGAGGCCCCTGCACTTCTCCTTTCTTCTAAGACTGTCCCGAGGAACAAACACCAGGTTGCCCAGAGCAGCTGGGGACTAACGCCGATCGTACGGACTCATCTCCGTGCACCCGGGGTGGCCGTGCCCACACGCGGGCTGTGCCCTTTCCTGAAGTCCACCTGGTCCATGAGGATGACCGTGCCCTTTCCTGAAGTCCACCTGGTCCATGAGGATGACCGTCTGGGGTCTCCTGAGGCACGTCCACCGCAGCCGTGCCCACACACGGGCTGTGCCCTTTCCTGAAGTCCGCCTGGTCCATGAGGATGACCGTGCCCTTTCCTGAAGTCCACCTGGTCCATGAGGATGACCGTCTGGGGTCTCCTGAGGCACGTCCACCGCAGCCGTGCCCACACACGGGCCGTGCCCTTTCCTAAAGTCCACCTGGTCCATGAGGATGACCGTCTGGTCCCCTCTCCTGAGGCATGTCCACCGCAGAGCCCACAGAACGGGAGGGGGTGTCACTTTTCTAGACCGTCACGGCTACGGCCCAGGCGTGGTCATGGTTTTGTGACCTTCCACGTCCACAGAGAGCACCGAGTCCCCTTCCAGAACCCTGACCTGCTAATGCAGCCCAGGACGCACGCCACTCGGGCCCCGGGGACATCTCACAGGTCAACGTGCTGACCTCTCCCATGCGACTCAGGCGGCCCTTGGCCACTCCCTCTACGGGAGAAGAATGAGTGCCCTGAAGCACCGCTCTGGTGGCAGAGACCTCGTGCCGTGAGTCCGTCTTGCAGCCCTTCCACGAAGCCGGAAACATCGGTCCCCAACCTCCTGCGGCAAGAAGCCCTCTCACTGCCGCCTGTGGCCTTCAGCCACACGGGTCCTGTCTCAGCTGTGGCTGGGCAGGCGTCAGGGGCAAGAGGAAAACGCAGAAGTGTGCGTCCTGCGTTTGGGAGATTACGTCCCATTTACGCTCTTTCCTGGCAGGAGCGTCTCTGACACGAGTTCATGACACAGAGTCCCCACCTTCCTCCTCTCTCCCTCCCTTCCCCCTGTTCCCTCTTTGGTCCCTTTCTCCCCTCCATCTTAAACCACATCTCACCATCCACACCTGAGCCTGGGTCAACGGAAGTCATGCTCTGCTCGTCGGACTACCGGAGACTGTCACCTGTTCTTACGGACCCCAGAGGTGAGGCTGGTGGCTGGGAGTCAGGGGACTCTCTCGCCCATTCTGACCTCTGGCATCCTGGGCGGGGAGGGGGGTCTGAGCAGGAAGAACTCCTCCCCACAAAGTTTATCCTGCTGCTATGTTCAGGCGAACAACAAAAACAAAACGATGTCACTAAGGTGGCGAGGGGCCCGTTGGTTCTGCAGGCCCGGCGAAGGCAGGTGCCTGCCGGGAGAGTCACGCCCCGGGCACGGCAGAGGCACAGAGTTACTTTTTTTTTTTTTTTCTTTTTCATTTTTCTGAAGCTGGAAACAGGGAGTGACAGTCAGACAGACTCCCGCATGCGCCCGACCGGGATCCACCCGGCACGCCCACCAGGGGCGGTGCTCTGCCCCCCAGGGGGCGATGCTCTGCCCATCCTGGGCGTCGCCATATTGCGACCAGAGCCACTCTAGCGCCTGAGGCAGAGGCCACAGAGCCATGCCCAGCGCCCGGGCCATCTTTGCTCCAATGGAGCCTTGGCTGCGGGAGGGGAAGAGAGAGACAGAGAGGAAAGCGCGGCGGAGGGGTGGAGAAGCAAATGGGCGCTTCTCCTATGTGCCCTGGCCGGGAATCGAACCTGGGCAGAGTTACTTTTAATGACCCGCCTGCCTGTCGCCTCCACGCTGCCCTGTTGGCAGTCTGGCAGACACCTGTGCTGCGCCTTCCGGGTCACGGCTCAGTTCTGCAGACAGATTAGAGCTTCCAGGGGCTGTTGCCCTCCCCAATTGGACCCCGGACCACCGGTCAAGATGGCGACCGCGGGCTAATGAGGAGCGGAGAGAGGAGCCCCCGTGGGCGCCCACACGGCCTCCCTCAGAGCCGGTTTTGCCCTCGGCCTCCTCGGAGCAGTGTGGCACGTCCTCGTAGACGCCACCGCGCTGGCTTCAGCAGAAGCGACGGTCCCGTCTGCCACGGGCGGCCAATTAATTTGAAGCCGACATGTCTTGGAGAGGTGACATCAAGACATGCTGAGAAAACTGTATGTGACAAATGTAAAACAAATCGTGTCATGAACAGTGAGCGCCCGTCACATTCCCAGGGCGGCCTCCCGTGGCACCGGCTTCGGGAAGAAGGAAGGGACATCAGGTCCCCCGGGAATCCCACGCCAACCCTGCTGACCCTCGCGGGTCCTTCCTGGGGACGCAGGCTGCTCCTCGCGACCGGCTTGCAGAGCAGGGATAACAGTGGGGTACAGGCACAGACAGCGACGCAGGCCCGGGGGACCACGCAGTGTGACATTATGTATGTGCTTTGCCCTCGCGTCACTCCAGGGAACACAAAATAGAGGACAGGACAGCGAACACCCCGACCCCAGGTCCACCACGGCCACGCGCCAAAGCTGCCTCACACCACAGCTGACGTCACTGCCTGAGACATCTCAAAATTCACAAGCCACTTACAAGGTAGACACGAGTGACTGTCCCCCAGACCCGGAGCCTGGTTCCGAGCCCCAGAAGAGAGCCGTATGAAGCTGAACCATGAGACCACAGAACTGAGACATGGCTTCAAGACTCGGGAGATGAATGACCCTCCTGGGTCTGAGGGTCCTTCTCTGCAAAAACAGAAGCTCTGTCATCTTAGTTTACACCTTCAGTGTTTTTGCACTTGCAAATATCACTATGGGGCCCTGGCCAGTTGTTGGCTCAGTGGTAGAGCATCTGCCCTGTGTGTGGAAGTCCCAGGTTCGATTCTCGGCCAGGGCACACAGGAGAAGCGCCCATCTGCTTCTCCACCCCTCCCCTTCTCCTTCCTCTCTGTCTCTCTCTTCACCTCCCACAGCCAAGGCTCAAATGGTTTGAACAACCTGGCCCTGAACGCTGAGGATGGCTCCATGGCATCACCTCAGGTGCTAAAATAGTTCAGTTGCTGAGCAACGGAGCAGAGGCTCCAGATGGACAGAGCATCGCCCAGTAGGGGGCTTGCTAGGTGGATCCTGGTTGGGGCACTGCTTCTCTGCCTCCCCACCCTTCATTTAATAAAAAAAGAAGAAAAAAAAAAGAAAGAAAAGAAAAAAAAATATCATTATGGGTATAATCATGAATGGACAATATCAAGTTATTTCCTCTCTTCCCACTTTATTCTTTTATCTTTCTCCTCTCTATCATCAGGCACATAAACAGAAAATTATGTGAGCCCCGAGTATAGAACACTTAATAAGTGTTGGGTTGGGAAAAACCAAATACGTGAACTGTCATGAAAAACTTACTTTTCCTTGAAATTGGCCCTGAATATGTTTGGACCTGCTACTAGCTATGATACAATGTTTGCGGAACTGGCTACCTGATTGAGTATACTACTATCTCATGGGTGAAACTCACCATAGTTAGAATTTCTGTGGGCCATGGGCACATCGTACTCAAACACCCTCTATTCAGACAAAGCCCAGGGGACCATCTGTGGCACTAGGCAGCGTCGAAGGTAGCCCCGGTCTCTGGGGTCTAAGCGGAAGGGATGAGGTGGGTCTGTCCCCACGCCCTCTCCTCTCCTCTCTGCTCCACACACACACACACACACACACACACACACACACAGCTCCACGCCCTCAGCAAGCGGCCTTCTGTTGCTACAGGAGACGTGCACACTCCGTGCCCAGGAGGCCTGAGGTGCCAAAGGAACTGGTAACCCCACTGAGCGGCATGACGCAACCCCATGTAATCGAACCGGGACCTGGCTCAGGGGAGATGCTGGCACCGCTGCCCTTCGGCTCACGGCCACTCACGGAAGGCCACGAACTCAGCAGGAGGCGAAGACACCAGATGGGTCGTAACGTCCGCTGGCTTCTCTGATGGGCTCCCACCACTCACGATTTGTCTAATCCCCCCTCGCTAGCTCAGAGCACGCTCACCGGTGCACAGAGAGGCACCTCTTCTCTTCCCCTGCCAGTTGCTGGCGTTGTTTTTTTTTTTTATTGTATTTTTCGAAGCTAGAAGCGGGGAGGCAGTCAGACAGACTCCCGCATGTGCCCAACTGGGATCCACCCAGCATGCCTACCAGGGGGCGATGTTCTGCCCATCTGGGGTGTCGCTCTGTTGCAACCAGAGCCATTCTAGCACCTGAGGCAGAGGCCATGGAGCCATCCTCAGTACCCAGGCCAACTTTGCTCCAATGGAGCCTTGGCTGCGGGAGGGGAAGAGAGAGACAGAGAAGAAGGAGATGGGTGCTTCTCCTGTGTGCCCTGGCCGGGAATTGAACCTGGGACTTCCACACATCAGGCCGATGCTCTACCACTGAGCCAACCGGCCAGGGCCAGTTTCTGTTTTCAAAGACGCTCTGTGTGTGTTTAAAGGCATTCTCTCAATATCGTTGTTGGGTCGACATGAGAAAGACAAATGAGAAGAGCCTTATGTTGCCCCTCAGTTCTGCGCTGCCCGTGCTGGGTGAGCAGGAGCAGTGGGGGGAACACGAAATGGCATTTCCTGGGGCAAAGTGTTTCCTCTTCACTGACATCCACGATCAGAAGGAAAAACACACAGGGTCTCCTCTCAAAGAGGGCACCCCGTCTTTGAAGTAGGTAGATCCGTTTCCTTATTAATTGTATATGTTTCTCTTTATTGCAAAGAAGATAAAAAGAAGTCACCTTCATGAAACAGGAATACCTGATTGACTTCTGCATCCAGCCTTCCTGGTGAAGGACAGAAGCTCTATAAACAAGGAAGGCTCTTCCTGCTGGAACAGTCTTGGGGCCTTGACCCTCTGGGCAGTTCCGCATGCTTTTGCTCTCAAGATTATTATCTATGGTCGGTGGAGGTCAAGGGGGAAATAAGAGGGTGAACTACGAAACACTTACTTTTTTTTTTTTCTGAGACAAAAAACAAGTGCGTACAGACGACGATTCCGAAGGCACGATGTCACGGTGTCACGGTGCGGGAATGAACGGGGTGCGCGGAGCTCTGGGGGAACCGCCCCAGCAGCCGCCCGAGACGGCGCAGGAAACATTCAGGACGTCAGAATTCTGAGGACTGAAACCCTCGCGTTAGAATGGAAGCTCATTCCTCTGCGGCCGCTTCCTGTCCTCCTGGTTTATGCTAATGTGGAGAATCAACCGCCGTCCTAAATTAGTCCATTTCCCTGTGATTCCGCCTGTGGAAAATCCTTCTGGAAATAATTACTGGAAATCAACAATATGTCACAACCTTTTATCTCGTCTTCGACTAGACGAGCGTCCTGCACGGTGTGGAGATGTCCTAGGTACGGCGGTACAGACTCCACGAGCATCAGGCTACCAGGAGAGCTAATGGGGGCTAATTACATCGATCGTATTTCAGGGTACATAAATTTTATAGATAGTGGATGGTGACTCAAAATATTCCACCAAGACAGCACAGGAACAAAACACGCTCTCGTCTATTGAAAGTCAACGACAGATCACTGGCTCGGAACCGGACACGTGTAAGACACGGAGGCGGAGTGGACACGTGTAAGACACGGAGGCGGAGTGGACACGTGTAAGACACGGAGGTGGAGGCGTGTGGGTGAACGCGGGATGCGGATTCACGACAAAAAAAAAACAGCTGTGGTTGGGGGTTCCATTCCGTGTCTTTGTTACATTGTTCAGTTCTGCTTTTGAAAATTAGCCGGTTTAAGAACTTACTTAACTCTAACATAAAATATAGGAAAAAAGAAAGCAGCTATGGAAATTAAACAACGGGCACAGTGAGTTTCAAATCTCAGCCAGGTCGTAAAGCCACTCTGTAGACATACACACTGTAATATAAGCTAGAGACAAGTTACTACACTAGTCTATATTCTTGTAAAAAATTAATATATATGTATATATATTTATATTTAAAATTTGGGGGAAATCACTGTATGCTAAAACGATTCAGAACTAACATAGAAACATACTGATTGGCTAGGAAAAATACCCAAATAGACTGCTAAGTAGATCAAGAAGAGTTTTCTATTTTTTTTTTTTTTTTGTATTTTTTTCTGAAGCTGGAAACAGGGAGAGACAGACAGACTTCCACATGCGCCCAACCGGGATCCACCCGGCACGCCCACCAGGGGTGACGCTCTGCCCACCAGGGGGCGATGCTCTGCCCCTCTGGGGCGTCACTCTGTTGTGACCAGAGCCACTCTAGCGCCTGGGGCAGAGGCCAAGGAGCCATCCCCAGCGCCTGGGCCATCCTTGCTCCAATGGAGCCTTGGCTGCGGGAGGGGAAGAGAGAGACAGAGAGGAAGGAGGGGGGGTGGGGGTGGAGAAGCAAATGGGCGCTTCTCCTATGTGCCCTGGCTGGGAATCGAACCCGGGTCCCCCGCACGCCAGGCCGACGCTCTACCGCTGAGCAAACCGGCCAGGGCCAAGAAGAGTTTTCACAATGCTGGGAGTGAGCTCAGTCCCCTAGTTTACTAAGGAACCATGCCTGGAGGCTGTCTTCTTCACTAAGGACCTCAAGCCGAGTTGCTGCCACAAGACTGTGCAGGAGGAGTCCGAGAGCCCCAGGCATGCGGGGGGACACGCAGTCAGGGAAGCAGCGGTCCAGCCCCCTACCCCGATTTCCCATAGAGACCCAGCCCCGGGTATCCTAACTCCAGCCTCCACCGGGCCTCCTCCGTGCATGTCTGCTTGGGTCCAAATACCCTGTCTATAAGGGCACCACGGGATTGGACCGGACGCCGTCCTCCTAACCAATCTCACCTGCCACACAACCCATGTCTAAAGGCAGTCACACCCGGAGGTCCGGGGCCTCCAATACCACTCGGCCCACCTCGTTTACTTACGGGGAGAGCGTGGAGAAGCTGTCATGCCCCTGTCATGACAGGGGTGAGGCCGGGGATCCGCGCCCCCTGCCGGGCAGACCAGCTTTCTCAGCTCACCGGGGGCGGGGACTCCTTCCCTGAACACGGAGCTCAGGAAGCCGTCAGCCTGTCCTCGGGGACCCTTGGGTTTCAAAAAATCTGACATGAATGAATGAATGCAAACAGACAAATCCCACCTGTTAAAAGAGATAAAACGCCCCCAAACCCGAACTCTGTAACAGAGTCTGGGTGGTGGCAATACCGGTGATGGTTTGTTTACTCCTGTTATTTACAATGTATCTCTTGCACCGGTACATCTTTCGTCAGAAGGCAAGGAGCAGCTTCCCCTCTACACACTCATGCAGATGCTCTCTCTCTCCCTCTAATATACATATCACTGGTCACCATGGTAATGAACAGGTGTTTAGTAATGACCTAGTGCTGCACGGTGCTCTAACTGACTGACACAAAGTAGCATGTGAGGGGACATGTGTGGACGATGAACCCACGGAGGGACGGCCATAACCGTAATTCACGGCACTCGTCATCCTCGCGACCTTGGCTTCGGACGCCCCATCCCTCCCCCGGGCTCAGGTGAAGCCAGAGGAACGGGAGAATCGGATACCCCGGGGTCAGGAGGCTTCTGACCCCCCCCCCCCGGGTGTCTCAGTGTCCGCCAGGCAGACGCCCGTGCCGCGAGGTCTGGACGGTAAACACGGTGCATCTGACACAAGCTGGACCTGCACGTCCAGAGAGACGCGGGAGGGAGGAAGGAGATGAACAAGGGTCTCTGAGGAGCTGCTATCTACACAGCGGCAGGACACACCCCAGCGACCACGGGGGAAGTGACAGCTCGCTCCCCGGCGCCAACCCCCGAGCACGCCGTTCCTCGCCTCTTGGGAGCTATGTCCTCGTGTCCCCTGCTAGATCCCCCGGATCTGCAGACTCTCGCCTGCACCCTCTGTGCTAATGGGTCCCCCAGGACTTCTGTGACTCACGCAACTCTGTGGCAGGGAGCCAGCTTCCCCGCTGGGTGTGTGGCCTCGTGACCGGAACCGCAGTGTATGGGAGATACACGGAGCACGGTTCCCTAAACCCCCCGCGAGCGTGCTGTGCGTGTGGGACATGCTTCTCCATCAGCTCAGGATTCCGCCCCATCTTCCCACACACAACACCAGCACACGGAACAGGCTCCGGTCGCCCCATCTTCCCACACACAACACCAGCACACGGAACAGGCTCCGGTCGGCCCATCTTCCCACACACAACACCAGCACACGGAACAGGCTCCGGTCGGCCCATCTTCCCACACACAACACCAGCACACGGAACAGGCTCCGGTCGCCCCATCTTCCCACACACAACACCAGCACACGGAACAGGCTCCGGTCGCCCCATCTTCCCACACACAACACCAGCACACGGAACAGGCTCCGGTCGGCCGGCAGATTTAATTCTGCACCGCTGACTCAATGTGCACGCTAACATCACGTGGTCCATGTTTTGTTTTTTATTTTTAACTTCTTGTTACACATTAAAAAACTGAGGCACAGAGAGGTTAAGTGCCTTTCTTTTTTGCTTGATTGCTTCTTTTTTGTTTGTTTGTTTGTTTGTTTTAAGTGAGAGCAGGGCAGATAGAGAAACAGACTCTTGCATGGCCCTGACTGGGATCCACTGGGCATGCCCACTATGGGGTGATGCTCTGCCCATCTGGGGCTGATGTTTGCAATCAAGCTATTTTTAGCATCTGAGACGGGGCTTGTGGGTGCTATCCTCAGCTCCTGGGCCGACATACTCCAATCAATTGAGCCATGGCTGCAGGAGGGGAAAAGAGAGACAGAGAGGAAGGAGAGGGGGAAGGGTGGAGGAGCAGATGGGCGCTTTTCCTGTGTGCCCTGGCTGGGGATTGAACCCAGGACTTCCGCACACCAGGTTGAAGCTCTACCGCTGAGCCAACCAGCCAGGGCCTAAGTAATTTTCTCCAGGTAGTGCTGGCCAATCACTGGGACCGAGTTCTCAACTACGGAATGGGTTTCCAGAGCCTCTTCGCTACGCTCTCCTTGGGTGATGTCCAATGGTGTACTTCTGAGACCCAGAAAAAAAGAGAGCTATTTTTTTTTGCCAACCCAGAGGACCTCCTCGGCTGTGATATCTTTAAAATATACGCCTGTCAAATCCGGGCTCACGCTCAGTGTATCCCCACCTCCGCGGGGGTCAGCCGTTCCCACCGTACACATCCGAAAATGCTAATTCAATATCCTCAGCATAGGACATTGATTTCTGAGGTCAAGGTCTTTAAAAAACAGTGAATTAAATAAAAATTGGTCTCAGCTTATGAAGTCAAATATCACTGCTGGTCACTGGAAAAGCCCGATAATGATTTTAGCTCTGTGCATCTGAGTCAGCCCAAAGGAACAGGATCAAGCTTTAAAAAAAAGGGGGGGGGGGAGGCTTGGATCTGAGTAACCCCCCCCTGCTGTCCCCGCCCCCCTCAGCTGGACTCTGTCGATCTGAAATTTGCTCACAGATCTAGATGGTTTTTTTTTAAATCTCCCCTGCTCCATAAATGCCACCTGGACTCCAATATCGGTAGATGTCAGTCTGAACCGCTTCACCCGTAAACCCCTGCCCGTCTCTGAGTCCGTCCTTTGGACAGTTCTCGAAAGCAAACACAATCTCCAGTGCCAGGTGCGGGCAGTGCTGCTTCCCGGGACCCGGGCCAGCGATGGACGGGCTGTTCTGTTGGGCGGTGGTGGCCGCACAGAGGGAAGGCCTGGCCTTCGGAGACGTGTCTTCAGAAACAACGGTGTCAGGAAAGAGACGGAACGTCCTCACGCTCCTGGGGCCCCGGGCTCGTTCCCGACGGTCCCTCTCTGGGGTCTGTTTCAAAATTCTGCATGCGTGTTCACAAAAGGCAGGTGCTCAGGCCTCCCTCTTCCGAGAGGGTGCCCAGACCTCCAGAGCCGTCCCCTCCTCAGTCCGAGGGGCTCAAAACCTAGTCAGGGAAGGAACTCCGCTGCCCCAGGACACGGTCACGGGTGCGAGGCACCCCTGGGTGATTTCTAACGCCGAGGAGGAGGGGTCCTTGTGGTAAGTCAGGGAGGTGTCCCCGGGGAGGAAAGGGGGCGTCTGACCAGCACAACCAGGTGACAGGAGGCCAAGAGCCAGCGGGCAGCCCGCCGAGACCAAGGACGGTGTCCTGGCTTCCCGGGACAGTCTGAGCGCGGCCTCCCAGTGGGTGGTGGTGGTGGGGAGACAGGGAAGATGAAGGAATCCCCGCTGCTTCAGAGAGAGGAAGGGCAAGCCTGTGATCACAGGGAAGATGATTCAAATCTGGAATCTCAAGGTGAGGAAGAGCGCCAGGAGGAGGCAGATATTGGAACATGGGGGGGGGGGTGAAGCCGGAATTCTTGACATTCACAGAAGAGACTCCTTAGAAAGAACAGAAGGTTCTACTTGAAAGAGGGAGGAGGAACCCCCGCTGTGAGGGGCCAGGGGCCCCCAGGAATACGAATGAACTCCTGCTTCTTTGTGGCAGTTCAGGATCCTAAAGCATCTTGGGGCCACGGGCTCTCAGGGAGTGATAAAAACTGCCTTCTAAGAGAATGTGGGCCAGGCATTCCTACTTCAAGCAATCTTCAAGGAGAGAGTAGACAGGGACATCGAGACCCAGAGCCCACCCTGATTATCATACAGGGGAGTCGACGCCCACAGAGTGGGCAGCATCCCCATGGCCCCGACACTGTGTCTCGCTGAGGACACCTTCATCTCTATCTGATTGTCTACACGAGGTCCTGATCCAACCTCGCCCCCCACAGTCTGAGTGTGTTTCTAGAAAGTGATCAGAGAGAGATGGGGGGGTGTATTTCCCCATTTAAGAGCAGTCCTCAGGAGGGAAACAGCAGGTTTAACAAACATACGTGTCAGGCGCACCCTGGCCGGACAGCTCGGTTGGTTAGACGAGCATCAGCCCAAAACACAGAGGTTGCTGGTTCGATCCCCAGTCAGGGCCTGTAGAGGAATAGATGTTTCTGTCGCCCCTCTCTCTCACTCCCTTCTTCTCTTTAAAATCAATAAAAATAAATAAATAAACATGAAATAAAAAAAAAAAAAGACATGTAAGTCCACAGGAAACAGAGTTAAGTTTTAGCCAATTAAAACTTCAGAAGGCTTTGTGATAAAAAAGTTGAGCTAGGGTCCAGGCCCTGCGGTCACGCCACGGCCTCCCCACGGCCAAGCAGGGCTGAGGGACTGCAATGACCAGAGGCGTCCTGGTTCCCATCAACTGTGCACAATGACAGGAGCACCCTCCCCCCAGGGTGCCCACCCTGCAGCTGTGGTGGCAGTGGTGACCTGGTGCTGATGGAATGCAACGTTGGGACAGATCTGAGGACGAAGCCATCTTGCCTTCTTGGTTCTTCCCAAAAAGAAAAGTCCAGACCTCTTCCTGTCACATGGCCAAGGTCATGAGGACAGTCATCCTGCCAACAGGACTCAATCCCCACAGCTTCTGTGCCCTGATTATACAAACCGACCGACGGGGAGGTCGGTCCTGAGGTCATGAGTTCTGCCCCGTCAGTGCCCTGGAGAGATGAGAAGTCCACCCTTTTCTCAGAAGATCCCCTTCCTCATAGCACCACCTCCACCCCACCCCCACTCCCGTCCCTAGTGTGCGAATCTGCACATTCATGCCCACAGTCAGGAACACAGGCTTCAGGAGAAGCTCCGTGTCCTCATCAATACAGAAATGTAAGGGATATGAAGACTGCTGGAGCCCCTCTCTTAGGAAAGTTGAACCAGGAGGATGCATTTTGCAATGAAGACGTCATGCTCTGATTCCCACTCACGCTTTGGGAGACAAAGTCCAGCGTATAACTGGTGGGCGGGGAAGCACCTCCCACCCCACCTCCGCTGACGGCTAGTCACCCAGGTGCAGAGCAAGGTGCTTTCGAACGAGTTGCTTATAAAAAAAAACTATTTCCTCCAGGAGTCGGCCCCAACCTTGCCCACTTTGATGTTTAAAAAGCGCAGAGGCTGGAATCAGCCCTGCTTTGATAACTCTTTTCCGAGCATGAAAAATGTAGCCATCCAGCGGCTCAGGTGCCCGCCAGCTGCCGTGAAGACCGGGGAGGAACCGCCTGCCGTTCTGCACACACGGCGGCTGCTCCTGCCTCGTGGACCTGGGAGACCTGGAGCGGCATCCAGAACGGAGCCTTCTCGGTCTCCAGATGTCTGAGGGGGGCTCTCAGAAGACGGAGAGAGGGAAGGGGGCTGGGGGTGGGGGTGGGGGGGGAGGAGACAGGCTCGGGAGCTGGGTTAGGGACGGAACGGTGGTGCCAGGCGTGGGAGCCACGTGTCAGAGGGGTGAAATAAGCGGCCAGCCCGGGTCTGCCTCGCTGCCGCTCCGGACGCTGAGCTGACACATTGAACCCACTGGCCAGGCACGTGACGGGTCACCCCTCTTCAGACCGTGATTCGGAGCAGGAGCAGGGCGCGCGGGCCGCACGTGAATTTATATTCCCACAGGACTCTGTGGATGAATATCCCGTCACCGCTCACCCCTTTCCCTCACGGCCTCGTTCATGTGACCCGTCCCCTCTGAATACACGTTTCTCAATCCGTTGTGAAAGCACGGCCCCGACTGCGTCCCAGGTCACACATCTCTGTTCCTAGTAACTCCCACGGAAGGGAAGACGGTGGCCCCCTCCCAAACCGGAAGGCCAGTGAAAACACCGGTGGTAAGATTCTGCAAATGTAAACAAATGCACCTCTGGGCACCGCGTTCGACATTCACAGGGCCTCTAACCTACGGCAGAGACGGCCGGTGGCTAATAGTTTATGTGACATACTTGTCTGTCTGATCTGGGGGCACATTCAGTGGCGCTAACAGCAGGTCTTTTACTGACATCTACACATTTTAAAATGTCTTGGATTTAAAACACACACACACACACACACACAAACAAAAAAGCCATGGCGGACACTATCAGCAAAGTTCGGTGGCTGTATTTGCATACTATCTCGCACGCTTCGAGCCAGGAGGATCGTTTGCGCGGAAGTGACTAATCTTTATCTTTTCCTTTCAGACGGCTCCCACGATCACGTCCTTCCTCTAACCTCGTTTCCACGGGAAAGAGGGCAGGCGGTCCCCAACGGCACACGTGGGAAAGACTGGGGACACAGGAGACGTACCCGCACCAAACAGCCCGCGTGGTGCCAACCACAAGAACGCCTCCCTCCCTGTGCGTCCACGCGGCTTCCTCGCTAGCGAGTGTTCTGATCCAGGGTGTCAGGGGAGGCAGCCGAGAGGAGAGGTCTCGCTCCGTCGTGGGCACGCTCTCCGGGAGACCATTGCCACGGGTCCCCCCAGGGATGAGAGGAGACGCACCTGCCTCCTCTTCACAGCTCCCGGTCTGGGGTCTTACGGATGGGAGACCCCAGTTTAAACCACACTTGCCCCTAGTTTCCTATCTTATATGGCAGGTGGGTCGAGCCTCCAACGACGAGACTGGGGTTCCCTAGACTTCCTTCCCCGACGTGCTGGTTTGTAAACGCCCCGTACTCCAGGGACACGAATCGCATTCCTAAGGAGGAGGAAAGAAAGGCGTAGCTTTGAGTCACGTGTGACGGACGAGCGCCTTCCTGTCCAGCAGTCACACCCCGAGGAGGATGAGGAACCAACCACGGTTGAGTTCGGAGGAGAGAGACAGAAATGGCTTAGGAAGCGCTTATTTTCTAGAGACTAAAATAAGTAAATAAAAATTGGAAAAAAAAATAGTCCATTCGTTTCGATGAGTAAAACTATTCATTGAGACGTATTTAATTTTATGGCTTTTGACCTATTCTCTCTCTCTCTCTCTCTCTCTCTCTCTCTCTTTTTAAATCCACTGCAGTTCAAGACGAGTAAAACTGAAACCTACATCAGTTAACAAAGATTCAGGCCGGACCCATGGGTGTCATGCCTCAGTATATGTCTACATAAAACCTGTCCACGAACGTTCACAGGAGTGTGAGTTATAAGAACCAAAAAAACAAAACAAAACAAAACAAAACAGATAGAACAACCCAAATGCCTATGAGCTGGAGAATGGACAAATAGAATGAAGTCTATCCATACAGTGGAATGTTACTTGGCAATAAAAAAGGCAGTATCGGCACTCGCTACAACACAGAGAAACTTTGAGAACACAGAGCCTCGTGAGGGCAGTCTGTCACAGATCAGAAATCATGGAATTTCTTCTATGTGAAATATTCAGGACAGGCACAGCCAGAGGCAGAAGACGGGCCAGCATTCTGCCAGGACTTGGGGCGGGTGCGGGTATGCAGGTGGCTGGCAGGAGGCGGGAGACACGTCTCTGAGAAGGTGAATGTGGTCACCTGGAACAGATGGCGGTGATGGGTACACAACTCTGGAGCTAGATGTAAAACACCAAACTGTACTTTTCTTTTTTTTTTTTTAATACAGAGACAGAGAGAGAGTCAGACAGACAGGAACGAAGAGGTGAGAAGCATCAATTACCAGTTTTTCATTGCCCGTTACAACACCTTAGTTGTTCATTGATTGCTTTCTCATATGTGCCTTGACCGCGGACCTTCAGCAGACTGAGTAACCCCTTGCTCAAGCCAGCGACCTTGGGTCCAAGCTGGTGATCTTTGCTCAAACCAGATGAGCCCGCGCTCAAGCTGGTGACCTCGGGGTATCAAACCTGGGTCCTCTGCATCCCAGTCCGACGCTCCATCCACTGCGCCACCACCTGATCAGGCTGAACCAGGCGTCGGGAACCTTTTTGGCTGAGAGAGCCATGAACGCCACATATTTTAAAATGTAATTCCGTGAGAGCCATACAACGATCCGTGTATGTTACGCATTATCCAATAAAAATCTGGTGTTGTCCCGGAGGACAGCTGTGATTGGCTCCGGACACCCTCAACCATGAACGTGAGCGGTAGGAAATGAATGGATTGTAATACATGAGAATGTTTTATATTTTTAACGTTATTATTATTTTTATTAAAGATTTGTCTGCGAGCCAGATGCAGCCATCAAAAGAGCCACATCTGGCTCATGAGCCATAGGTTCCCGACCCCTGGACTAAACTGTACTTTTAAAAATGTCCTCATCATACGGATTTTGAGGAAATAACTCAATAAAGTTCATTAATAAATATCTGGTTGAGAATTTTTTAGTTTAATGTCACCGTCTTCTCAGCCACATGCTTACACGTAGGTTTTATGATCGAGATCTCGCATCCAAATGGAGAAATTTACATATATACATACATATATATTTACATATATACATACACATATACATATAAATTAACATATATACAGGGAAAAATTGTTTTGCCCTGCCCAGATAGCTCAGTTGGTTTGAGCATCATCCCAAAGAGCACAAGTTGCTGATTTGATCCCTGGTTGGGGCACATATTGGAAGATATTCCTCTCTCTCTCTTCCTCTCTCTATAATCAATAAACATTTTTTTCTTCTTCTTTTTTCAAATGAGAGGAGGGGAGATAGATTCCCGCATGCACCCTGACCGGGATCCACCCAGCAACCCCTGTGCAGCTGATGCTCTGCCCATCTGAGGCCATGCTTGCAAGTGAGCTATTTTTAGAGCCTGAGCCAGAGGCTCCATGAAGCCATCCTCAGCGCCCAGGGCCGATGTGCTTCAACCAATAGAGCCATGGCTGTGGGAGGGGGAGAGAGAGGGAGAGTGGTGGGGTGAAGGGGAGGGGTGGAGAAGCAGATGGTTGCTTCTCCTCTGTGTCCTGACTGGGATTTGATCCCAGGACATCCACATGCTGGGCTGACGCTCTACCCCTCAGCCAACCAGCCAGGGCCAACATTTAATTTTTTTTTTTTAAAGGAAAGGAATGCTTTAATGAAAACTGGAAACATCAGCCATTCATCTTAATTTATAAGTACCCAGTGGACCACCTAAATATTGTCCTATTTTCTGAGGATTCCGGGTAATAAAAAAAAGAGAGCGGAGGAGACCGACCCTGCTCAATGGCCCCAGCACCCCGTGGAGACACAACCTCTGTGCCTGGTCTTCTCTGCGCCCCGCCGGACCCGAGCAATCTCTCCCACGCCGACTCTGGGTTTCATTACAGGGGGAAAGTTTCTGTGAGTTCAGCGCCAAGGTCATGTCCCTTCAGCTCCAATCCAGGCTGGAGGCATAAATCTTTCCGGAACGATCCACCCATGCTGGCACCACAAAGGCTGTGACACATGTCACAACGAAGCAACTTTCATTAAAGTTACAGCCGCAGATGTGCCTTCCTTTTTTTTGACGGACTCCGAAAATTGCTCTATCTTTCTCCATTCCCCTGACAGCTGTCATCATGTCACCGATGGAGAGAAGTTTTAGAAAAAAAAAAAAAAAAAAAAAAAGAAAGGCTTCTCAATTTCCCGACAGTTGTCACCACTCGGCACAACATAATGTGCAACGTGACCAGCGGGGTGGAGGGTGTTTATTCTCAAACTCCGGGAAAGGGGGGAATCGGAGGAGGAAGCGTATATTAGAAAAGCCCACAGGACAAAAGAGAAATACACAAAACAACGGTCCTGTTCACAGTATTCCAGAACCTTCCCTCTGGAGCACATCGATCTGTCTCGAGTCCACAATGCCCATCCCAGGACTGCAGAGAGAGCCTCTATCCTGCTGAAAGACTCAAACCGTTTACTGCACGTGTCTTTAAGTAAGTAACCACGGGACACGGTGTCAGGCAGAGAGAGGCGCCTGATCAATGTGGGACAGGAGGCAGAGATCTTGGCGTGAAACAGAGGAGAGAGAGAAAGAGAGAGGCAGACTTTTAACTTGATGGGCTTACAGAAGTGTTGATCAAGTGAATCTCCTATTCTGACTTCAAATAATAATACAGCGAGAAAATGGGGGGGAAGGATGTCCAAGTTAGTTATAAAACTCAGCATGGGGCCCTGGCCGCTTGGCTTAGTCGTAGAGCATCAGCCCGGCGTCTGGAAATCCCCGGTTCATTTCCAGTCAGGGCACATAGAAGAAGTGTCCATTTGCTTCTCCACCTTTCCTCTTCTCCTTTCTCTCTCTCTCTCTCCTCCCCTCCTGCAGCCATGGATCCATTGCAGCAAGTTGGCCTCAGGCACTGAGAAGAGCTCCATGGCCTCTGCCTCAGGCACTAAGCAGAGCTTGGTTGCTGAACAACGGAGCAACGCCCCAGATGGGCAGAGCATCGCCCCCTAGTGGGCATGCCGGGTAGATCCCGGTCAGGCGCATACAGGAGACGGTCTCTCTGCCTTCCTGCTTCTCGTGGAATTAAAAGTAAATAATAAATAAATAGATAAAACTCAGCGTGAGCTGAAGAAGGGACTCAAACTGGTCTTCACGTTGCTCCCTCAAAGGGGAGGCGCACCCGCCCTGACCTGCTCTGGAAACTGGTCTTCTCGTTGCTCCCTCTAAGGGGACGCGCACCCGCCCTGACCTGCTCTGGAAACTGGTCTTCACGTTGCTCCCTCAAAGGGGACGCACACCCGCCCTGACCTGCTCTGGAAACTGGTCTTCTCGTTGCTCCCTCAAAGGGGACGCACACCCGCCCTGACCTGCTCTGGAAACTGGTCTTCTCGTTGCTCCCTCAAAGGGGACGCACACCCGCCCTGACCTGCTCTGGAAACTGGTCTTCTCGTTGCTCCCTCAAAGGGGACGCGCACCCGCCCTGACCTGCTCTGGAAACTGGTCTTCTCGTTGCTCCCTCAAAGGGGACGCGCACCCGCCCTGACCTGCTCTGGAAACTGGTCTTCACGTTGCTCCCTCAAAGGGGAGGCGCACCCGCCCTGACCTGCTCTGGAAACTGGTCTTCACGTTGCTCCCTCAAAGGGGACGTGCACCCGCCCTGACCTGCTCTGGGCGCTAATTATGGATTCAGGGGCTCGAGGTCCCTTCCCGTCTGCATGGGGGTGTGGGTTTTCACAGATGGGCACCAAGAAGCCCGCCCATGTCTCTGTCCAACCTGTGGACCCCCGAGCCACTGAAACAACGCGTTTCCCGCTGCGGAGGAGCTCTGAGGTCATATAGACACAGTAAGCACGGAGCCGGAATACACGGCTGCCACGTGCCGGGCGGCTCAATCAACTAAAGACTCAAAGCGTCAGGCTTCCCCTGCGAGAGTCGTGTGTGGGACCTTAGCATCGACGTCGGGTTAAGAGAGGCTCCACATCAATGGATATTTAAGACGACATCATTGTTGGCGTCTCTGCGGAAAACGCAACCGCCTTGTTAATACTGAGCGTCCAGGGGTCGTCAAACTTTTTATAAAAACCGCCCACTTTTGCAGTGCTGGTCAACCTGGTCCCTACCGCCCACTAGTGGGCGGTCCATCTTTCATGGTGGGCCAATCGCAGCGCTGTTTGGTTGCCCGGTAGGGACCAGGTTGACCAGCACTGCAACAGTGGGCAGCAGTTTGACACGAGGGCACTCCGCGATGGCGTGTGAGAACGGTGGGGGGGAGGGGTGGACCGCACGAGAGGCAAGGAGCGTGGGTTGTGCCTGCCGGTCACAGCCTGGCCAGGGAGGTGCCTGTGTGTGTAACGGTCGGCCACCTGAGCATCAGGTCCAACACCTGCCTGCCTGCCCCTAATGGCGACATGACCCCTGGAGTGTTCAGGGTTTAATTAACAGAGCAGGACTGGAAAGGCCTTGAGCCTGTCGGCTCCAAACATTAACACCCATCCCCCTCGGTTCATGGGGGGTGAGGACGCCTTCCCCGAGGCTCCCAGCCGGCTCTCGAAGGTGAGAAGCGCACCGAGGTTTGTGCCTCCTGAACAAGATGGCATCAGACGCCCGCGCCATTGCGTCGCTCCGGAGTGCCCGGCGCTCGGCGATCTTAGAAAAAATAAGACGAAGCTATCCTCTGTTCAGCCCGCCCCTCTGAACGGCTACTTCCAAACCCAGGGAGGCACCTGCGTTCGCCCAGGGCCGCGGCGAGACGAGGGGGAGAAGTCAATCGCCTTGGGAAAGGAAATAACCAGGCAGGCAGACGCCCTGTACTTGAGCGCCAATTTTCTTCTTAGCGTTGGAAGGAGAGAGAACTGTGAGAGCCCAGGGCACGTGGTCGCTGTGAGGCTGCCTTCCAAATTATTATCTTTAAATACTAACAGCACCTTGCACTTATAAAACAGCCTGTTCCACATGAGCTCACCACGAGTTCCCCACAGACGCACTCAGCTCCACCGAAGACCGCATCCCAGGCAGGGACGGCCAGACCCACGTCCAGGCGACACATAGAGCCCCGAGTGGGGTGGGCATCAGTCCCCGACCCCGACTCCATCGATTAGGTGGGGGGAGAGGACAGCGCTGAGACAGGAGTGGCTTGTCGGGCTGGGGGACATCAGTCACCGCCCTGACTCCATCGATTAGGAGGGGGGAGAGGACAGCGCTGAGACAGGAGTGGCCTGTCGGGCGGGGCGGGGGGAGGTCCAGCCTCGCTCACACAGGTGCGGAAGGGGAAGGCTGGCCTTAGGAACGCGGTGGCCTCATTGCGAAACGCTCCTGCGAAAAACACGCACGCTTGCCTCCATCACTCGGCCGATTCAGGCCACCGTCGTGGGAGTGAGGTCCTACAAAAATGTCTGGATAAGGGGCTTTGTTTCTGCACGTCCTGTGGTCTGCACAGGGTCCACGGAGATGCCCCTAGCGACAGACAGAAACCAACAGAGCAAAGGACAGAGAGGGGAAGCCCCCACGGGTCCCCAGGAGGCCTATTGAACCTGCCCCCACCCCACCCCCAAGCAGAATGCAGACTGTGATCAGGGCAGTGAGGTTCTGTGTGCTTTGGTCATGGCTGTATCCCGGCAACCCTAGACCAGGGTGCAGCAAACAGCAGACATTTAATAAGTAAGTTTTATTTATTTTTATTAATTAATTTATTTATTTTTATTTATGTGAGAGGAAGAGAGAGAGAGAGACAGATTCCCGCATGCATCCCGACCGGGATCCACCTGGCAACCCCCAGCTGGGGCCATGCTGGCAACTGAGCTATTTTTATCACCCGAGGGAGAGGCTCCACAGAGCCATCCTCAGTGCCCGGGGCCAATGCTCTCGGATCAATGGAGCCATGGCCGTGGAATGAGGAAAGGGAGGGAGGGAGGGAGAGGAAGGGGAGGAAAAGCAGGTGGTCGCTTCTCCCGGGTGACCTGACCGGGAATCGCACCCAGGACTTCCACACACCTGGTCGATCGATGCTCTACCACTGAGCCAACTGACCAGGGCAATAAATTTTAGATTAACAAGTGACGAGGCCAGCAGTGCTGGGGAGCCCCCTGCGGTTCTGTCCGCTGCACAGGTGAGCAAGGAAGCTGTCTCTCTCTGCCGGAGCACCCAGCCTGGTGCTCCCTGGTCCTCTACCGGACACACTCTCTGAAAGGTCTCGAGTTGAACTCAGTGGCAACAGGCAGTGTCTGCAGATCTGCGACAAGCGGGAATCAATCAGACCACCCGCTCTCTCCCCTCACATGGCGGGGAGCGGGGGGACACCCTCAGATTTCCTCTACCTGCCTGGTTAGAGAAAAAAAAGAAATCATCGATGTTTCTCTTTCAACAGCAACCTATAAGTCCCGTCGGCAACTTTAGCGCCAAATTTAAATGAAACTATTACGTGTTAGTAAAGTCAGTAACTGTAACTGTCATTTATAGTCAACCGACTCACCCAGGAATAGCAAAATGTATGCGTTTGCTGTATTCTGGGTGATTAACTTCATTCTCCGCAGCTGTAAAGTGTGAGTTCTGAAATCTGACCCGTGGACACGGACGACCTAGGAGACACATTAGGGTCTGAGTCCAGCTCTGCAGGAATCCCGGGGTGCTGTGCTCTCGTGGCCCCCTCTACTCTCTTAGAGGGCGCCCAGTGGATTGGTAAGGTGTTCCCACGGTGCCGCTGGAGGACACGCCCCCTCATGCTGTAAAACTCCGTGTCTTCTCCCCCAGCAGCGAGCAGTCCCCAAACTAACTTACAACAGAGGTTGTTACCTACCTGGATATGGACTTGTAGATGTCCCTCGCTTTCCAACATTCAGAAAATAAACACCGATATTTAAAATCCGTGGCATGTGGCAACATTTGGCCCCTGATCCTACGTGACACTAATTTTCCAGGAGGGGACCCTTCTGCACTTTTCCTGCGGAGTCTCTGTTTTCTGACGGCTGGTCTGCCTCATTCACGTTTCCGGTCTGGTGTCTGCAGGTCTGTGCTCGTGCACAGAGTCTGAAGAAGAACTTGGGAGTGGCCGGCTGGCCAGGGACAGAGCGCCTGTGGTTCTCCGGGCATCCCGGGTTCCACTCCCGTCATTTGACTGGGCGGCCATTCCGTCTCGGGGTAACCACCAGCCCGAACAGAAGAGACGCAGACAAGACAACCTGTAGACCCCCTCAGACCTCACATCCCGTGGACTTCCTGTCTCCGGTCCTCCACGAGCTGGGCGGCCATTCTGAGACACAGGGAGGAACCCATGACGGGGGTCACGTGCCTGCCACCAGCAAAAGGGACGCGGCAAGCAAGAGTGGCTTCTACACGTGCTCCTCACAGCGTAGTTTTCAGATGGACAGTTGACCAGTTTGGCCCTTTCCTCAGCAACCGCACCTGTACAGTGATGTTTTTGTTTACGAGTTACATACATGTCCCTTTAACACATCCGTGAAAACGTTTCTCTGTATCTAACTAAAGCGATCCAGCGTTCCACCCGAGGGACCCGCCTCCGGCTGCGGGGAAATCTCCCCGGTGACGCCCGCGTCCACAAACACTGACCCTTCAGAGACAGAGTCAGAGCTTCATCCAGACTCAGATCAGTTCCAAACTCTGCCTCCCAGGTGGTTCCGAGGTTGAAAACGGTCAGAGGCAAACTCAAGAATAATTCTGGAGTGAAGTGTTTCAGTCAATCATTTTACCTGAACATCCTGAATATTATTCTGCATGTTATGAAAATAGTTTGGACAAAAAAAAAGCACCACTGTAGCCAATGTATCATTCAGTCATGGCCTGTGATGAACATTAAAGAGGTCAAGGATCTTAGCTTAGATGTGTGTACGCGTGCACGCAGAAACACTCACACACACACACACACACACACACACACATACACACCAGCTGGCCTCAGACACTGTTTTCCTCCTTTTAATTTAGGTTACAAAGTTTAAAAGCAAATATGTTGTTAAAGCTTTTGCATCCTTTTTTTTTTTTTTTTTGTATTTTTCCGAAGCTGGAAACGGGGAGGCAGTCAGACAGACTCCCGCGTCCGCCTGACCGGGATCCACCCAGCATGCCCACCAGGGGTGATGCTCTGCCCCTCTGGGGCGTCGCTCTGTTGCATCCAGAGCCATTCTAGCACCTGAGGCAGAGGCCATGGAGCCACCCTCAGCGCCCGGGCCAACTTTGCTCCAATGGAGCCTCGGCTGCGGGAGGGGAAGAGAGAGACAGAGAGGAAGGAGAGGGGGAGGGGTGGAGAAGCAGATGGGCGCTTCTCCTGTGTGCCCTGGCCGGGAATCGAACCTGGGACTCCTGCACACCAGGCCAGCGCTCTACCACTGAGCCAACTGGTCAGGGCTGCTTTTGCATCTTTTACATGTACTCACATACCACCTGACCAGGCGGTGGCACAGTGGATAGAACATCGAACTGGGATGCGGAGGACCCAAGTTCAAAACCCTGAGGTCACCGGCTTGAGCGCAGGCTCATCTGGTTTGAACAAGCCTCACCAGCTTGTGCCCAAGGTTGCTGGCTCGAACAAGGGGTTACTCAGTCTGTTGAAGGCCTGTGGTCAAGGCACATATGAGAAAGCAATCAATGAACAACTAAGGTGCCACAACGAAGAATTGATGCTTCTCATCTCTCTCCCTTCCTGTCTGTCCCTATCTGTCCCTCTCTCTCTTTCTCACTCTGTCACAAATACACACACACACACACACACACACACACACACCATAGCAATAGGTACTTTCAACAGCCATCACCTGAGTGCCCCCGTGGGCCCCGCAGGGAGAGGCAGAGGAGGACCACAGGGAGGACTGTGTCTGTCTAATCCCACTGTGCTGCTGACCTCCGAGCACAGGGCCAGACGGACAGCTGGATGGAGGAGTCGGCACACACCTACATTCCCCGTTCCACGCTCGGCACAGGCGGCATGAAGAGGCCCGAAACCACGCTGAGCTGGCCCTGTCTCCCCCCCGGTGGGTGTTGTTCCCCTGGCGACAAGCATTACTCCCGAGGATGGGCGGCTCCCACATCTGGACATCTGGACAGGGACAAAGGCACTCCACTCGGAGCAGCTTGGAGTGTGAGTCCCGGCAGGTGGCCGCGCGTAATTAGCGGTGTGACTCACTCAGAGGCTGGTGCCCAGTACAGTGGCCATTTATCTGAGTGTTCGGGTGACCTGAGCACGCCCCGGGGGGGGGGCACCCTGCTCAGCAGGGGAAGAGCGAAGAGAAATAATGATTTCCAAAAGCCAGTCAGCACCTTGACGCGGGACGGCGACCACCAGGATGTTAGGTGTGCTTCCTGGGCGGCATGGGGAAGTCCCTCCCTCCCTCTCCTGGGACGATACAGACAGATCGGGGGTGTTGGGGGGTGTTGGGGGGCATGGGGGACCGACACAGAGGCGGGGAGACGGCAGGAAACAACTCACCAGCCCCGGTCTGAACAGCCGCATGACGTCCCCCCAGGCCTGCTCACCACGTCCCCCAGCCCCACGACGTCCCCCCAGCCCCACGACGTCCCCCCAGCCGCACGACGTCCCCCCAGCCCCACGACGTCCCCCCAGGCCTGCTCACCACGTCCCCCAGCCCC
The DNA here is from genome assembly GCF_036850995.1 of Saccopteryx leptura. Lineage (NCBI taxonomy): Eukaryota > Metazoa > Chordata > Mammalia > Chiroptera > Emballonuridae > Saccopteryx > Saccopteryx leptura. The sequence continues at coordinate 2,864,451 of NC_089512.1, read as the reverse complement.
ACGACGTCCCCCCAGCCCCACGATGTCCCCCAGCCCCACGACGTCCCCCAGCCGCATGACGTCCCCCAGCCCCACGATGTCCCCCAGCCCCACGACGTCCCCCCAGCCCCACGATGTCCCCCAGCCCCACGACGTCCCCCCAGGCCTGCTCACCACGTCCCCCCAGCCCCACGACGCCCCCTCAGGCCTGCTCACCACGTCCCCCAGCCCCACGACGTCCCCCCAGCCCCACGACGTCCCCCCAGCCCCACGACGTCCCCCCAGGCCTGCTCACCACGTCCCCCAGCCCCACGACGTCCCCCCAGGCCTGCTCACCACGTCCCCCAGCCCCACCACGTCCCCCCAGGCCTGCTCACCACGTCCCCCAGCCCCACGACGTCCCCCCAGCCCCACGACGTCCCCCCAGCCGCACGACGTCCCCCCAGCCCCACGACGTCCCCCCAGGCCTGCTCACCACGTCCCCCAGCCCCACGACGTCCCCCCAGCCCCACCACGTCCCCCCAGGCCTGCTCACCACGTCCCCCAGCCCCACGACGTCCCCCCAGGCCTGCTCACCACGTCCCCCCAGCCCCACGACGTCCCCCCAGCCCCACGACGTCCCCCCAGGCCTGCTCACCACGTCCCCCAGCCCCACCACGTCCCCCCAGGCCTGCTCACCACGTCCCCCAGCCCCACGACGTCCCCCCAGGCCTGCTCACCACGTCCCCCAGCCCCACCACGTCCCCCCAGGCCTGCTCACCACATCCCCCAGCCCCACCACGTCCCCCCAGGCCTGCTCACCACGTCCCCCAGCCCCACCACGTCCCCCCAGGCCTGCTCACCACGTCCCCCCAGCCCCACGACGTCCCCCCAGCCCCACCACATCCCCCAGCCCCACCACGTCCCCCCAGCCCCACGACGTCCCCCCAGCCCCACGACGTCCCCCAGCCCCACGACGTCCCCCCAGCCCCACGACGTCCCCCAGCCCCACGACGTCCCCCCAGCCCCACGACGTCCCCCCAGCCCCACGACGTCCCCCCAGCCCCACGACGTCCCCCCAGCCCCACGACGTCCCCCAGCCCCACGACGTCCCCCCCAGCCCCACGACGTCCCCCAGCCCCACGACGTCCCCCCAGGCCTGCTCACCACGTCCCCCAGCCCCACGACGTCCCCCCAGCCCCACGACGTCCCCCCAGCCGCACCTCCTGTCCAGGGACAGCGCTGCACACGTCCTCGCTCAAAGGGGGACCACCCAGCTCCGCCGCCCTCCCGCCCACGTCCCTCAGGGCAGCGGCCCGTTTCCCGCCGGCTGGGGCAGCACAGGAAAGAGCCACAAGTAGGGCTTCCTTCTCTGCATCTCCCGGGGACCCGAACGTCCTGTCCTCACCGGCTGTGCAGGGCCTGTGCAGGCCCTCGGCCCCTCCTGGGGGCGTCCCTGGGGCCCCGCCGCGCTGTCCCTGTCCTTCACGCTCTCACACGCGTTCCCTCCGCGGCCACCTGTCCACCGACCCCCAGACTTGTCCTCACGGCTCTGCTTCCGCATTTACATTTTTTTTTTTTTTTTTTTTGCTGGGACCTCAAGTTTCTCTCCCTTGATATAGGGTCTCCTTCTGGCCAGCCTTAAATCTGTCTCCTCCCGTCCCCTTGCCACCTGGCTGGCACCGTCAGCACCTCTAAATCCTGTCACATCCTCGGGTCCGGGAGCTCCGCGGGTTATGCGGGTCCAACCCCAGGAAGATGTTAATCTTCCCGAGCGGTCCCCTCAGCAGTAGATCATCCTGCTCCTTCCCCGAAACAGCAGAGAAGTTTCTGGTAGATCATCCTGCTCCTTCCCCGAAACAGCAGAGAAGTTTCTGGCACATGGGCGGGACTCTCCCCCCCCTCCCCCATCTGGAATGCGGGCGAGGACATGACACCAGGCGCACAACCTCAGGCCACAGCGAAGTCCAAGGGGCAGCGTTCTCTTCCTGACCGCAGAGCCCACCGGGGGAGGAGCCACGAGCGCGGAGAACCAAGTGACATTGAGTCGGACGTCCCGTGTCACCAGGTGCACTGGCTTAAATCCAGAAGCAGAGCCCCTGATTTGCCCGAGAACCCCCCAGTCAAGGATTTGAGAGCCACAGATCACGCAGCACATCTGTCCCCCTTCCACGGCGAGCGGAGAAACAGTCCAGAAGCGCCAAGTCGTCTCCGTCACGGAAGGGCGCACAGCCATGAGGTGGAGGGATTATGTCCTATCACTAACGCTACGCACAGCAGGGCCTGGGGGAGGGTCTCTCTACCCAGCTTTCTGAGTTTGGGGAAATTAACTTTCCATTCTGCACGGATCACATCAAATACGGTCTACGGGTCCACTCAGTAATAAAACGACCGTTCAAACTCCAGGGCTGGAAGCTGCCCAGCCAAAGCTCTTTTGCCTAATGGTCACCTCTGAGAAGAAAAATTCATATTCCCAACTTACATGTAAAAGCTGTCATAACACGACCCTGCTCTGGCAACAAGAAGGGGGGGAGAGCCCTCCGAGCTGTTAGTGTCATCCAATGGCCCCCTGTCACCCATCTTCCGAGGACACTGGGTGTTAAGAATATAGGTGAATACCGCCAGCGGTTAAGCAGGAGATTAGCTGGTGATGATGTCCTGACCTCCCAGCTACACAGGCGGTGTGCCTTTTCATTTCATTTGCTAGCGAGAGACAGAAATCGCCGCCCTCCTGACACCAGGAACAGCTCCTTCTGAAACGATTTCAGCTTCTTTCAGAGCCAGTGGTGAAGACGCCCAGACAGACCTGGCAATGGGGTCTGAGCTCAGGCAGCAGCCCAGAGCGGTGGGTGGGGCTTCCGTAACTCCGTTTGTCACTTTTAACTGAGACTCTTATCCAGATAGAAGCTGGCAGTGATGAGATGGTAAGGAATGTATCCTAAAGAAAATGTTCCATGAAGTTTTTCTCTCTCTCTCTCTCTCTCTCTCTGTTTTTTTTAAATCTCATTTGGATTCTGCAAAACTGCTCACCCGATTATACCATCAGGTCCTTATATTGCAATGCCATATTATTAGTATTATTTTTTTGGGCTTTTATTTTTCCATACTGGTTAACTAGACTATCACCTCTTGGGGTGGGAGGAATAATGTCCTTTGGCTCACCTGTCATTTTCTAAATCAAGCTGTACCATCCTGTCACATGACATGGACTCCCATTCGTGAATCCTCCGGTTTTACTCCTTAATCAAATGTTGAGAGCTTAAGGCGTTACAATGAGTTGGCTTCATCACTTTCAAGCATAGGAAATAGTCAACAATATCGTCCTAACAGTGCATGGTGCCAGCTGGGCACTAGAGAGCAGGGGACACTGGAGAGAGCAGGGGACACTGGGGAGAGCAGGGGGGCACTGGACACTGGAGAAAGCAGGGGGCACTGGAGAGAAGGGGGCACTGGAGAGAGCAGGGGGCACTGGGGAGAGCAGGGGGGCACTGGACACTGGAGAGAGCAGGGGGACACTGGGACACTGGAGAGAGCAGGGGGCACTGGGAGAGCAGGGGGACACTGGAGAGAGCAGGGAGCACTGGGACACTGGAGAGAGCAGGGGGCACTGGGCACTGGAGAGAGCAGGGGGCACTGGGCACTGGAGAGAGCAGGGGGCACTGGGCACTGGGAGAGCAGGGGGACACTGGAGAGAGCAGGGGGACACTGGGCACTGGAGAAAGCAGGGGGCACTGGGCACTGCAGAGAGCAGGGGGCACTGGAGAGAGCAGGGGGACACTGGAGAGAGCAGGGGGACACTGGGCACTGGAGAGAGCAGGGGGACCGCCTGGGAAGCACAGGGGTGTCTGACCACTGCGCAGCACACCCAAGATTAATACAAAATGATACCGAGTGTGAACGATACCTGAAAAAAACAATGACATGAAGTAATAAAAGAAAATAAATACATGTTATTCTCTTACTTTAAAAATTAACACGAGTGCCTGACCTGTGGTGGCGCAGTGGATAAAGCATTAACCTGGAATGCGAGGTCACTGGTTCGAAACCCTGGGCTTGCCCAGGGTCAAGGCACATAGGATGAGCAACTACTATGAGTTGATGCTTCTGATTCTCCCCCATCTTTCTCTCTCTTTCTCTCTCTCTCTCTAAAAGTCAATAAATAAAATAAAGATTAAGAAAAAAATTAACACGAGCAAGGTGCACGCACATTCCCGAACCCCATGAACCCCATACAATGTGGGGTCCCTTTGGCACATGTGCCCAGGACTCTGTGACTGTGATGCACGATCGTACATACTGTGTGTCCGCACCCCGTACTGTAAAGAGCTCTCGTAGGGAAGGGGGCAAACAGGTTGCATGACAGGACAGACAATCTCAGCCTTGTTTCTGTCTGACTTCAGTGCAACTCACTAATGAGAAACTGGGAGAGTGAGGCGGAGGAAGGGAGGGCAGGGGTAGAAAGAAAGGAGGGAGGGAGGGAAAGAGGGAGAAAGGAAAGGGAGGGAGGGAGGGAGAGAGGGAGAGGGAGAGGCATAAAGAAAGCAAGCTTTCTGATAGTATGTTGCTTCTGAGGACAACTATATCACATTTCACCCCTTCCCAAAGCATTTTAAAGGGCTTTCCAGGAGTAAGCGAGAAGTTCGAAGGAGGGGTCATGAGATCACAGACTTCCCTGACCTGGAAAGTCTCTTAGAAACCCCTGCTCATTTTACGGTGGGGGAGGGGATACTGAGGCACAGAGAGGTGCAGCGGCTTGTTGGAGCTCACACAGCAACCGAACCGAGGTGACCTCAAACCCCCGCTGTCCCTAGCGTGACCTCTGCCGTGGGCACTGGACGAGGCACGGGCAGGGCGCACCCACTTGACACTTGTCCAGACTTTGACAATTATTAAACTCACGGCACCTTCACTCCACATCGTGTGAGTTCACGTTTCTAAATGTCGGACTGAAAAATAACAACTTAACTACATGAGGAAAAGATGTCTGTGCAGAGGCAAATGTGTCTGCTACATATAAAGAACCCAGCACTCCGATAAAAAAGAAAGGAGAACTCGTAAGAAAACAGCCTTGACGGAATGAGGTGCGCACAGAACAAACCAGGTCAGACGAGCATGGGACCACAGCTGCTCGCGTCTCTGCTCTTGTCATCCTGGTAAGCGATCTTCCCTCCTGACAGGATCGCGTTTGCAACCCGTCAGGAAAAGAAATAAAAACACCGACGGTTATTTCAAGTACAGCCGAGGCAGCCTCAGTCAGGGCCACTCACAAGAGCCAGCCCAGTTCTAGAACAAGAACACGGGGCCGTTCTGGTCTGGGGGGGAGTCGTGTCCCTTCCTTGACTGCAGATTTCAGTGTCACAGAGCCTGCACCCACTCACTATTTTCCAGGGACCAGACGCCCACAAGGACAGACAGCCCTAGGACCCGTCACTGCCCCGAGGGCCCACGGCCCTGCTGGTCATCTTCACCGCGCCAGATGTTAAGCATCCATTGCTGGCTGGTTGCCTCGCTCCCCTCCACCCCCCACCCCCATGTCCTCTCTCCCCACCGTCCCCAGGATCAAATCTACGGAGAACATCGTCTGTCCTCACCAGAGAGATATGTTCACTTTCATAGCCTGCAGTTTTTCTCTCTGTGGAGATGGGTCACCAAACTTGTATTTCTACCCCAGAAATGACCGGATCCCCGGGGGCCCTGTGGACTCAAGGCTCAGGGAGGGGACCGGGATTCCTCCTTCCAGGGAAGAGAGATTTCGGGTTCACCTTGGTCCACAGCAGCTCTGGGTCACGGGTTCCAGGGGGTCCGCCTGCTTCTGTTCCACGCTCTATTCTGATGACAACTCACTCACTCTGCTTTCAACCCCGGGAGAAAAGTGTGATGCGTATTTGGGGTGAGGGAAACCCCGACAAAAAAAATGCCACACGCCCCCTTTCTCGCAGGGATAACGATCTTTCATTTCACTGAGCCAGCGATCATTGGAAAGTCACCATCAAACACTATTAACAGTATTAACTTCTAATATCCTTTCAACAATCAATGCCTCTTCCAAGGATAACAAATAGGGATTTGATAGAATGCTTCAGGAGACCCACGAACCATGAATGAAGCCAGATTTGCAGCCAAAAGCAAAAAACGAGCTAAACATACAGCCTAATTTTAAATACCATCCCTCAGAATGAGATAAAAAAAAAATGAAAAAGAAAAGGAGTTACCCGTTTGCATCTGCAAATGTTTCTAAGAGCTGCCCCCCCCGCACCCCCAAGCCAGCAAAGTTTCTAAACAGCAAGCCACTGAAAAACAGGGGAAACTTTTCCTGTCTCTGCCTTCTCAGCAGCAGCAGAGAGACACCAAAACAAGGGTCCCGGATCGACTCTGGAAGGACCGGACCGCGGCACAGGCGTCTCTCAGGCAGACCTGCAGGCAGGGGTCTCTCCGCGGGCTCATCGCTCTGACTTACAGGTTCTCTCGCCCGGGATGGAGGAGACGGTGGGGAGAAGGGCGAGCTCTCACCAGCTGAGGCTCCGCAGACAGCTTGGCCCACGCCTCCGGATTAGAAACAAAAGCCGGTGGTCTCTAACTTCTCTGAAGGCATTCGGAAGGGCTCTGGGACCTGCTCCTAGGGATCAGTGATCAGCGCGCTCCGGCAGCCCCACCGCCAGCCCCACAGGAGGACACTGGCTCAGCTGCTGGATTCCAACAAAGAGGCAGCAGCAGCAGCAGCAGCAGCGAGGGAACGGAGAGCCAGCGGCAGCAGCAAAGTCACATTCCCACGGAGGAGCCGCGGGGAGGCAGGGGCGGGACCAACCCGGTACTCACGGACTGCAAAGTGGCCCAGTTTTCGCTCCGCAGGCTCTGGCACAGGAAACAGGGGCTCTGGCTGTCAGCAGCAGCGCGGGACACAGCTCATCCCCGCAGCAGCGGGGACCCTGGGGGACGGCGCGGGCAGCTGGGAGGTAAGGGGACCGTATTCTCAGCTGGGACCGGAGACACAGGCCCTGAGGCCCTCCGCCAGCATTAATCAAGACGCCTGGCTGCTCCGAGGCTGCGCTCCCCAGAGGACCTGCATAATGAGCGCCTGAACTGGGGCCGCACTGGGGAGCATCCCCCACACACACACACACACACTCACACTCACACTCACACACACGCACTCACACACACGCACACGCATGCACCTCCCGCAGGTCTGTTCACGGGGAATCTGACCAGAAGACCCAGTTGTTCCCAAACACAGGTGCTCAGCCTGGCACAGAGACACGCACAGCAGCTGTGACAGATTCCGGGGGGGGGGGGGGGGGGGGGTGGTGGAAAGCCAGGCTGCCTTCCCAGTGGGCGATTTATGTAATGCTTCCACTAGAGAATAATTATACTGGGTGTTCGGTACAGATGGTGAGTTTGTTTGTTTTGGGGGCTTTGCAGGACCGTTTTTTTCCCCGACAGGTTTTAGGGGGATGTGCATGCATCTACACTTTGCAGGTTTAGACTTTGGGGAGACTGGTTGGGATAAAGCTGGCATCTCTGGGGGGGCAGTTTAGGTCTCCCCCCTCCACCCCAAGACCACGCTTCTCCTTGAGCACTGGGCATTCCACACAGAGGGTCCGGCATGGAACTCGGAGGACCAAGTGTTCCTAAAAGGAATGGGTGTCCTCTCTCCCGCTCACCTAAGTGAGAGGACTCTTCCTTCTTCCCCTGGCGGCCCTGGGCCGGTGCGGGCGGGCAGGGTGCCACACCAGAGCTCGGGGGGCACACCGGGTCTGGCAGGGGCGCGTTGTCAGAGTTAGGACGCGGACAGTTCGGAACAGAGCAGGTGCTCTGCCCTTGACCACACGACGGTGCCGCTCTGGCTGACGGCCGAGCGTGCGGCCAGCTCGCCCCTGCAGAACTCCGTGGGTACAGCTCAGCCTCAGGGCAGCGAGCCTGAGTGAGGGACGCAAGACCCGCCTGGGCCACACCTGGGAAGGCTGTGACTAGGCACCCACGTGACGACCAGAAGCTCCACCTGTCACACAACGCAGCTGGTGGCTCACATCCCTCTGTGATTGGTGGCAGGGGAGGGGGGGGCGGTGTAAGGAGCCAGATAACCCCAGTTCTAACGCTCGTCTTGTACAAGAGCCAGCGGAGCCACAGGCTGAGCCTCACTTTCCAGAGCCCGGGTCCACGTGTCCGAGGACCCGGCAGGTTCTCCTCCGGCTCTGGGACCTGGAGAGTGGACCCCACAGCTGCTCACACCATGAAACAGCAGCCCAGGTAGCGTAGCGGGAACGGAATGAAGGTACGGTTTATTTTTAACTGTCCCAAACCTGCGTGTGTGTGTGTGTGGGGGGGGGGTCCCACAACAAACTGGCTCATCGCAGCCGTGTTAGAGAACTGAGGGTGTGTGCTCCGTCGGGGTGAGTCACTTGCACATGTGTGAAAAGGAGAAAACAGAGACGGGCTGGGCAGAGGAGGGTTTCAGCTATTTCTACACAAAGCGATGCCCTCCAGGGACCACGCCATCTGGAGGGAGAGCCACAAGCCCAGCCCCAGGGCTCCGTCGTCATGGTGCCGGCCCCCGGGGGACCGGGATGTGTGGGCGGAGTCTCTCTACACCTAGACTGGGCTGCGCCACCCTCCTCTCCTCCTCTGCGTCCACCCAAAGGGGCAGCGAGGCGGGGTTCTGTTCCTTGATCAGCTGCGTCCACTTTTGTGCAAAAAAAGTGTGACCTCTCCAGGTCCAGACAACACGCGCTGTTTGGTTTGTGCGACTGGACTTAGGGGCCTGAAGAGACAGTGGTTCCACCAGGTCGTGACCCCTTCATCAACAACCAGGAAAGGCACTCACCCAAAAGGACGTGGGATTCTGCCGGAGGCCCGGCCTCCCAGACCTCGGGGAGTCTGTGCTTGGCGGGTTCAAGTTTCCTACCAGCTACAAGGCCTCAGGAAGACTGATTATTGATACTTAATAGCAACCATACACAAAGTGGAGGGAGGGTAAACCTGGATTAAACTTTAAAAATAAGTACGACACTTTGGTGTGACGTGGCATTCATTCAACACGTGTCTGTAGACTCTTCGACCTCGATCTCTGCAAAAGTAACGGGTGTCTTTGTGGCCCTGGGTATCGCGGGCGTGGCTCGTGAAGTGACTGGCACGGAAGAGACTTGGTGTGTGTTATTTATTACTTTCTATTTTTTTGTATTTTTCCGAAGTGAGAAGCGGGGAGGCAGTCAGACAGACTCCCGCATGCGCCTGGCCGGGATCCACCCGGCATGCCCACCAGGGGGTGATGCTCTGTCTATCTGGGGTGTTGCTCCGTTGCCACTGGAGCCATTCTAGTGCCTGAGGCAGAGGCCATGGAGCCATCCTCAGCGCCCGAGCCAACTTTGCTCCAATGGAGCCTTGGCTGCGGGAGGGGAAGAGAGAGACAGAGAGAAAGGAGAGAGGGAGGGGTGGAGAAGCAAATGGGCGCTTCTCCTGTGTGCCCTGGCCGGGAATCAAACCCGGGACTTCCACACTCCAGGCTGATGCTCTACCACTGAGCCAACCGGCCAGCACCTCGCATGTGTTACTTTTGTCTGGCTCATGATCGCTAAGACTCCGGCACACCGACTCTCCTGCATGCGGGTCATGTGAGGGTGAAAAAAGCAGGCAGATGAAACAGCGCCTGGGCCCCTCCATCCTATCAGAGAACAGGCTGCCGGAGGAAACCACAGGAGACGCTGAGGAAAACACAAGTGTGTTTCTACCTCGGAAGACATTCTTCAGCCTGTGTGCCTGGGAATCACTCTGACTCATCCTCGGTGATGGGATGTGAGATTGTCCCCTCCGATATCACGCGACTCATGCTTGTTTCTAACGGTCGGTGAGACCGGAGCACTCACCATCCCTGAGTTCCGTCAGTTCTTCACGCGCCTCTCCCCCCAGGACACGCTGCTCAGCGCCGTACGAGGTGGCTGATCACACAAGCCTAAATCTGGGAATCATCCGGTACTTCTGTTTCTCTTTTTAATGTCAAAGCCAACATGCACATCAAAATAAATAGAGCAAAGACAGGTAGGAAAAAAAAAAAAAAAGACCAAAATGAATGGTCACTGGTGACTGCAAACAAGGTAAGTCGTCTTCACAAAGACAGGAGAAACTGACCTAATTACACCAGCCTGCGTTTCAGCCACCAAGACCTGCAGAGACACGATGTTCGACTTGACAGAGAAATAGCCGGACACGGCCTCTCTTCTGAACTCCAAGACCCTGCAATTTTTACTAACTCTCGTGAAGTTGAGTAAGAACCAGGGGGAGAGGCCCCCGGGGTCTCTTTCCGGATGGAATACAAGACTCAGCAAGTCACTCGCAGCCCCGAGCCTCGGCAAAGCCAGGCGCAAAAGGAAAGTCAGGGAAACAATTTCCCAGCAGGCTGAGGCTTCATCGCTAGCTAGCTTTTTTTTTTTTAATGCTTTTGAATCTTTGGCAGGAAGTCACCGGAAAATCCGTCCAATGGCTTATTGCTCCTCCCAGAAAATGTTCACAGATTGTATTTCTTGTCTCTTTCGCTAAAACTCAAGAGTCACAAGCTAAGGCAGCGGGGACATCTCTCCAGCAGAGAACACAATGTCACCATGTCGGGCGGACAGGATGGAGGGTTTGAAAGGAGGCGCCCGGGGCGCCCACCACGGAAAGGGTGACCTTCGCGGATGGAGCGGACTTTCTCTTCTAACTGAAAGCGACGGCACCGTGGATGATCCAGAAAGACACCAAGAAGTCCGATTCCAGAGAGAAACGGCTTGGGTCCGTTATGGAGGAAGTCATCAGATTTCTGTAACAGTGACCCACAGAGGTCAGGCTCACCACATCAAAGCAGCCTGTCAGAACAGGAGCCCATGTTGAAAATGAGGTCTCAATGACATCATGATGACCTATTGGCTAGGTTTAAAAAATGCAACGTGCTTCAATGTAACGGCTCAGAAATTTGGAGTCACCATGAGCAAAAAAAAAAAAAAAAAAAAAAAAGGCTAAGAAATGAAGGTGGGTGAGCAGGTGCCTATTGGGGTGGGGAGGAGTGGAGAGGGGGGGAGGGGGCCAGTTGTAAACAAATTGTTCTGCAAGAGATATTTCTAAAGTTGGGCGAAACCGATTCACCCTTATTATATTGGCCACACGACGCACACATGTTCTTATCACCCAAAAAGAGGAGGAAACCCTTTTCCTCAGGAGGTTCTGATGTTCCTTCTAACAGACGAATAGAAAGTGTTCTCCAGCTCCGTCCCTATGGTAACGAATGGTGGTACCCCCCCTTTCTTAGGGCTGAGCAGTATTCCGTTATACCCACACACCACATCTCCTTAATCCCATCCTCTATCGAAGGGCACCCCGGTTTCCATCCGTGTCTTGGCCAACGTGAACTTGAAATTTATATAACTGTATTAACCAAGTGTCACCCCAATGAATTCAAGTAAACAAAACACAAAGTTTTGAAAGACTGGTGTTAGTTGTCAAAGAGAGGTGGAGGAGGGTGCTACAGGCCCCAGTGTGTGTGTGTGTGTGGGGGGGAGGCCAGAGGTCCGGCTAAGCCTCCTGCAGCCACAGGAGAGGAGCCCCTCCTGAGGGTCACCTAGTGCCACACATCAGCGGCGCCCGGCCAGAAACCCTGGCCCCTCGGTGCTCACGGGTCCTCGAGGCGGGACTCCTTAACCGAGCCTCCTAGCGGAGCAGGACACCCCACCTCGGGGCATTGTACCACGGCTGTCACCCGCAGCTGCAGGGGAGACGGGCCTCAGTGCTCTGCCCTGGACGTCACGTTAGACTTTGACCACAGCAACCGCACCCGATACAAGGCACTCACTCAAAAGCGAGAAGGGACCGTCACTCCCAGCGAGTCACCGCCAAGGAGCACGGACCTGAGGACGAGTGGCCAGGGGCTTGACCGCTGAGTAGGAAAGCCAGGTCAGAACAAACCCCCAGGGCGGCCCCTCCTCCTGGCCTGCGGTCACAAGACCGGACCGAACAGAGGACAATGGAAAATGGGGCTCAGTCCAGCCCCTCCAGCCTGATCCCGGGGACCCCGGGACCCGTGGACGCTGCTGTCCGGCAGGCCCCGCGCCCCGCCGTTCCCGAGGGGGTTTTCTGTCCCCCTCTGTGGTGGCCCCTCAGCGGATGGGCACCCTTTGTTTGTCCGCATGCCCGGACTCTGATCGTCCTTCTGAAACAGGACCCGGCCTGGACGGGCAGCTGGAACAAAGGACAGACACATCCTGAGTCAGGGACTCCCATGAGGTACTCCGCCCGGGAGCTCCTCCGTTCTGGCTGGTTCAGTTAAAATGTTCTGAGCACCAACGACACCACTGTCCAGGTAACTGACCGAGGAGAGACGTCCAGCCCCTGGGCTGGCTCCCGCTTTCCTCGTGGCCTCGCCATGTCCACATCGTCTCTGCGCGTCAGCCCATCCAGCTGAGAAGAACGGTGACCACGTTTCTGACCACCCACGAAGGCCATGATTATGTACAAGCAGCATCTCCCCGACACAGCGCCCCGTGGACCCGTCAGCCCCAGTGCTGGACTGTCCAGCCGGCTCCCGGGCGGGCGCTGGGTGCTGGACAGAACCCCCTCATTACCTTCCTTGGCGTCACCCCTGTCCATGGTCCAGTCTTCTTCAGGCTTCTCCACGCTGGGGAGTCACAGCCCCTCTCTGTGCCTCAAAGGGACACGGTCCCCCCTCGGGTCTGCGCTGACGGACCCGACGGGGAAGGGGGTGCCCAAGAGGGAACGCTGGCAGCAGCAGTGGGGGGAAATCCAGAAAGTTCTAGAGTTGCCTAGAGCAGTGGTCCCCAACCCTCGGGCTGCAGACCGGTACCGGTCCGCAGAGAAAGAATAAATAACTTACATTGTTTCTGTTTTATTTATATTTAAGTCTGAACGATGTTTTATTTTTAAAAAATGATCAGATTCCCTCTGTGACATCCGTCTAAGACTCACTCTTGACGCTTGTCTCGGTCACCTCATACATTTATCCGTCTCACCCTAAAAGCCAGTCCATGAAAATATTTTCTGATACTAAACCGGTCCGTGACCCCAAAAAAGGTTGGGGACCACTGGGTTAGAGCATGTCAACGTCATGTCGGGAAAACAGGGAGTGGACAGCGACACCCTCAGACCTTATGGAGAAAGAGAGGAACAGGCTTGCCCTCCCGGATACTCTGAGAAGATGTTTACCCTCTGTTTACCCTCCCACAGCCTGCTCTGGCAAAGATGTTCCTTGGGTCAACGTCACGTCGGGAAAACAGAGAGCGGACAGCGACACCCTCAGACCTTATGGAGAAAGAGAGGAACAGGCTTGCCCTCCCGGATACTCTGAGAGGATGTTTACCCTCCCACAGCCTGCTCTGCCAAAGGTGTTCCCAGAATCAGAGAATAAAGTTTCATTGTGGAATGCATGTAAATCAAAAGTTCAAGGCTGAGGTGAAAAATCTCCTTAAGTTAAAGAAAAAAAAAAAATTTAAATCTCTTTTCAGGGTCACATCCACCTAAAATCACACTATTTTATTCTGGTTGTTTTTTAAATCGACACGGTGTAGGAACACCGCACGCAGCTGCCACGCCCAGGGACGTCAACCTGGAATTCCGGGAGTCTGAAGCACACGTGATCTATGGTGCAGCCACATCTGCATCCAGGCCTGGAAAGGATCCGTCCACCCCTAGGCTAAGTGACATATTTGGGTCTTTGTGACATTAAAAGTTTGTCATTTCATTTATTTCTTGGTGGTGGTGGTGGGGGGGTGGTGGTCAGATGACAACTCTGTTCTCAGAAGTGAGGGACGCACAAGGATGACTTCTGTCCAGAAACACGTTCTTTTCTGCCCTGGGCTTTCATCACTTTTGAGTGTTGACTGTGTTTAGAAATCACTATGCATGTTCCACGGACTATTTTCATCTTCCCTAGAGCCCTCAGAGGGAGGTGTCTCTCCTATTCCTACTCCGCCCAGGAAGACACAGAAACAGAGATGTTGAGTAAGTGGTCTAAGGCCACATAGCTAATAAATGGAAGAGTTTTTTGTTGTTTTTTTTTTGTTTTTTTTTATGATGCAGGACATGGGTTTTGCTTTGTTGACAATTCTTTTTTCTTTTTCCCCAATCCTGTTTGCAAGTGAAAGTGGACCTACGAGTGTCTGCCTTATCACAAACCAGCCGTTCTCAGTTTGTGATTTCCGAACCGGCTTCTAGGAAAGACAGCAAGTGTGTTAAACCTTATCACGGTTGGCAGGGTTGATCTTAAGTAACATAAAAAATGTAACAACTTCAAGTAAGATTAAAGAACGAGCAATTGCAACTTCATCATCTTGATTCTCCTCTGACTAACCTTTTCTTTTCTTTTTTTTTTTTTTATTTTCTTCCATTTTGGAAAAAGTTCAAACTTACAGAAAAGTTGGTGGAACAGTACAATGAATACCCACGTTTTCGAATATAAACATTTCTAATGTAAACATTTTGAAGGTTGCTTTGTTTTACTTCCCCTGCCCTCCCCTTTCCTCCTTCCTTCCCTTTCTCTCTGTGATACTTTTCTTTTTCTAAATCATTTGAGAGAAAGGAGTAGACATCATGACATTTTGTCCTTAGATAATTCTCCTGTAAGAATTCAGCAGAAGTGTTTTTTCAGCTTTCCTGAGGTATGACTGACAAATAAAACTATGCAATAATTAAAGTGTACACTGTGATGATTCACCAACGAATGCTTCCCCTAAGAACAGTGACTGTCACCTCCCTAAGCACAGTGCAATGCACCCATCTAAGGAATCCTGATACAGCACTGTTCCTTGCTATCTTGTCTGTAGACAGTAAGTAACAATGTATCCCGGCGCCTGTGTGTGGGAAGTAAGTGTTGCCAATTAGCTCCTCCTGTTACTGGTGACGTTTGATCACCAGATATCTCTGATATTCATGTGAACAGTATCATTTTACTTTTGTAACTAGTAAGCAACGAGGGAGGACCACTTTGAGACCGCATACATACCCTTTCCTCTTGGCCTTCGCCCTCCCCGCCCCCCACAGGTAGATAAAAGCTGACTGGGTCAGTCACCCTCATGACGATGGTAACAAAACATTCAGATGTTTCAACCTCAACAACCTGCCCATGTCTTTGCTTACAGGGTTTCTCCCCACTCACCCAACCCTGACACAGCATCACACAGTGGTGGTGACAGATGTCACACAGGACATACTGAGCCCGGGTCAGCTTCTCAGACACAGGACAATGACTGCTAAGCCAGCTGTCCAGGAAAAGGTATTATGGGTCTCATGAGTTCTAGAAAACACGAAGATGGGAGAGAGACTATGACGCGGGTCACCTGTCTTTTGAGGGACGGCAGGAAATGGCCACTCTTCTCAGTAGCGACTGCTGTTGAATAAGGAGATCTCCCGTCCTGGACCCACTGCCGCTGAAGACGCCACACCTGTCAGGTAAGGGTCACCCGCCACGCCTGCAGGGCTACACTCTGCTGGGGTGGGGTGGGGGGGTCGCGGAGCTACTTCCAGACTTTCTAAACTGTCCCATTTATTGATCTGTTCTGTTATAGCGTTTTTTCATCTGGAAGTGAATAAAAATAAATGGAAAGCTCTGGGTTGAAATTCATTCTCTACACTGAAAAATGAGAGTTCTCTTTCCAGAAAGGAAATCTAAAGACATGACTCTCCGGCTGAAAATCCCGCAGGGGCTCCTTTGTCCACTCACTCCCTGGCAAAACCCGGACACGCCCCACTCACCCCAAATCCCTTCTCTAACGATCTTCCTTTGTCCACTCACTCCCTGGCAAAACCCGGACACACCCCACTCACCCAAAATCCCGTCTCTAATGACCTTCCTTTGTCCACTCACTCCCTGGCAAAACCCGGACACGCCCCACTCACCCAAAATCCCGTCTCTAATGATCTTCCTTCCGTCCACAGGGAGTTCCGTCTCTTCCTTCCTCACAAGAACCAGGCTATTATTTCCTCCTGTCAAATACATTCTCTCCTCTGCCCGCCAGGCCTCCCTACCCTGGCCACCTTCGTCACAGGACACTGCCCGTCCCCGAGAGGTGGTTCTGACCATCAAGGTGTAACAGTAAGCATGTTGGACTGAGACAGCTGGGTACCCTAACACTCCCCCCCCCACTTACTCAGTGAGCTCCAACAAGTGACTTCCCTCCCTGTGCCCCCAACCTTCTAGAAAGGGACGACAAAGTAACTAATCTTTGTCACCTAACTACCCAGAGGTTCGTCCTTCCAGTCTCTGCACCCATCACCCCGATAATGGCTGATTTAATAGGAAGCTCTTCCAACCCATGCCCCTCTCCTGCCGTGAGAGCTCCACTCTCTGTTCTTGCGGGTGCTCATGATCCCAGGTACCCGGCAGGGTCACGACCGGTTGGTGCAAGTAGTGCAAGTATTTCTTGGCTAGGCTACGGCCCCATCAAGGCAGCGACCGGGTCCCATTCAGTTTTATTTACCTCACATCCAGCTCAGCGGCGCAGCTCAAAAACTGCTCACAGACCTAACGAATGGCGTGTGTCCGTGAGCGGCAGACACAGAGCCACGCGGCGATGTGGTTTTTCCTCTCGGGGTCTTGTACAGCCTGACAAGGCAGGAATGAGGATTAACAACGGCGGTCGTAGTAATGATAATAAGAATAGCAGCAAAAGCACGGTTATTAAGATCTACAAAAGCGCTCTCTCGTGTCAGAGACAGAAGGCCAAGGCTCTGTCCCGATGTAGCTGTTTATTAGTCACGTGTCTCTAGGAAAGCCCTTTCCTCGCTTTTGCAACATGAAGGGGACGTTCCGGCCACACTGTGGGTTAAGCCTCCTCCTCTGAGGGCCACGTCAAGAGCAGGGAGGTGCGGCCGGTGGCCGGGGGGGCGGGGGGACCATCCCATGAGCCCTGAGCTGGCTGGGGTGCTGGCTGCACAGGGCTGGGGTCTCATTCACATATATGTAACAGCGTGTGACTGTAGACACCAAAACATACTGGGTTCTGGATTTCCCAAAGACAAGCCAGGGGGCTAAGTGAGTGGAGGTGGAAATGCTATGGAAAGGCAGGTCCTAGGGGGGAGATTTCAGAGGCTCTGGGGCCAGTTCAGAGGGGTCCTGGGTGTCAAGTGAAGGAGCTTATAGGGAAGTCAATAAAGGTGCGTCCATTCAAGTTCTTGGATTCCTGATGAGAAGAGCTGAGGACATGAAACAGGTGAACACAGGGAAACGCGTCTGTAAGAAGGGGGGACACGCATGACCCGTGTCGCATGTCCCCACACGAGGGGACAACGGCAGAGTCACGCTCCCGAACTTTCCCCAGAAGTGTGGAAGGAGGGACGGAACACACGCGCCTCAGTTACTTCTTCCGATCTGTGGTCAGAACCCCGCCCTGCAGGTGGGGCGCCTCCCCTCTGCTCTCTGGCCCCGCGGGAAGGGGTCCAGGAGGCAGGACTCGTCCAGGGGTGCAGTTCCGGACGGGTAATCAGTGTAAGTCAGGGGTGGAGTGCCAGCACTCGCCTGTCCACAGATCTCTGCCACGGCGCTCAGCTGGCCCGCAGAACACGTTCTACTTCTGCCTCTGTGAGTCTGACCGCGCCGGGTGCCCTCAGTGGATGCTCAGCTTTGTAAGGAAACAAAGGGAAGTGTCTTCAGCCCCCAGGAATTGCCCAGCAGGGCTTTCTCGAAATGCCCACGCATGCCCAAGACCTCGGTTGGGAGAACATAGTTGACAGGATGTCTGATAAGGGGTTAATAACCAAAATTTATAAAGAACTTGTAAATCTCAACACCAGAAAGACAAACAACCCAATCCAAAAACGGGCAAAAGAGATGAATAGACACTTCTCCAAAGAGGACATACAGATGGCCAATAGGCATATGAAAAAATGCTCGACATCATTAATCATTAGAGAAATGCAAATTAAAACCACAATGAGATATCATCACCTCACACCGGTTAGAATGGCGCTCATCAACAAAACAACACAGAATAAGTGCTGGCGAGGATGTGGAGAAAAGGGAACCCTCCTGCATTGCTGGTGGGAATGCAGACTGGTGCAGCCACTGTGGAAAACAGTATGGAGATTCCTCAAAAAATTGAAAATCGAACTGCCTTTTGACCCAGCCATCCCACTTTTAGGAATATACCCCAAGGAGACCATAGAACGGTTCCAGAAGGAGAAATGCACCCCCATGTTTATAGCAGCATTGTTCACAATAGTGAAGATCTGGAAACAGCCCAAGTGTCCGTCAGAGGACAAGTGGATTAAAAAGCTTTGGTACATATATACTATGGAATACTACTCAGCCATAAGAAATGATGACATCGGATCATTTACAATAACATGGATGGACCTTGATAACATTATACGGAGTGAAATAAGTAAATCAGAAAAAAAACTAAGAACTATATGAACCAATGCATAGATAGGACATAAAAATGAGACTCAGAGACATGGACAAGAATGTGATGGTAACAGGGAGTGGGGTGGAGGGGTGGGGAAGGGGCAAGGAAGGAGAGAAAGGGAGTGGGGGGAGGGTAGAGGCACAAAGAAAACCAGATAGAAGGTGACGGAGGACGATTTGACTTTGAGTGAGGGGTATGCAGCATAATCAAAGGTCAAAATAATCTGGAGATGTTTTCTCGGAACATATGTACCCTGATTTATCAATGTCACTGCATTAAAATTAATAAAAAAAAAATAAAAAAATAAAATGAGCCTAAAAGCAACCGAGTCTAACTGAACAAACAGGTCCCATAACCACGTCAAACGTCATCAAGAATAAATGGCTTTCTGCCTGACTAGGTGGTGGCGCAGTGGATAGAGCATTGGACTGGATTCGAGGACCCCGAGGACCCAGGTTCAAGACCCCGAGGTCGCCGGCTTGAGTGCAGGCTCATCTGGTTTGAACAAAAGCTCACCAGCTTGGACCCAAGGTCACTGGCTCGAGGAAGGGGTCACTCGGTCTGCTGTAGCCCCACGGTCAAGGCACATATGAGAAAGCAATCAATGAACAACTAAGGTGTCGCAATGAAAAACTAATGTCATCTCTCTCCATTTCTGTCTGTCCCTATCTATCCCTCTCTCTGACTCTGTTCCTGACTAAAAAAAAAAGGTTTTCGCACTGGTAGAATTCAGCACTGGTAGAATTCTGCAGTTCCGATACATTACTGGATGACCCACCTGAGAAAATTGAATGTGTAGCAAAAGGTAACATTTTTGTATAACTACCACACAGAAAGCACAGTAGGGTCACAGCTGATATTTCCCAGGGAGACAACTGCTTATCTCTTTTAAAATGTAACTTTCCTGAGCAGGCACATCCACAAATCCCTGCCAGCGTCGCCTGGACGGTGAGGGACAGAAGGCAACGTGACGTGACCTGCTCCCAGCCGTGCACCCTGGGCCGACCGCCACCTGCTCCCTTTGTGCCATGATCCCGGGTCTGAACCCTGGACCCAGCCTGAAGCCCTTCCAATTAAACCACTTTGAAGGCTGGAGTTCACTTCTTTTTATACCAGAGCCACATACATAATGTAATGTACACACCACTAATGTAACCCGATGTTTTGGAAAAAAAAAAAGTATTCACCCAACAAACATTTCCTGAGGAAGTCCTGTGTGTATATGTTGGGCTAGGGCGAGTCTGGACGTGACATCTGTGTGTATATGCTGGGATAGGGCGTGTCTGGATGTGACATTTCTGTGTATATGTTGGACTAGGGCGTGTCTGGACGTGACATCTGTGTGTATATGTTGGGCTAGGGCATGTCTGGACGTGACATCTGTGTGTACATGCTGGGCTAGGGCGTGTCTGGACGTGACATCTGTGTGTATATGCTGGAATAGGGCGTGTCTGGATGTGACATCTGTGTGTATATGCTGGGCTAGGGTGTGTCTGGACGTGACATCTGTGTGTACATGCTGGGCTAGGGCGTGTCTGGACGTGACATCTGTGTGTACATGCTGGGCTAGGGCGTGTCTGGACGTGACATCTGTGTATATGCAGGGACCAGGGCGTGTCTGGACGTGACATCTGTGTATATGCAGGGACCTGGGCGTGTCTGGACGTGACATCTGTGTATACATGCTGGGCTAGGGCGTGTCTGGACGTGACATCTGTGTGTACATGCTGGGACCAGGGCGTGTCTGGACGTGACATCTGTGTGTACATGCTGGGCTAGGGCGTGTCTGGACGTGACATCTGTGTGTACATGCTGGGCTAGGGCGTGTCTGGATGTGACATCTGTGTGTATATGCTGGAATAGGGCGTGTCTGGACGTGACATCTGTGTATATGCTGGGACCAGGGCGTGTCTGGACGTGACATCTGTGTGTATATGCTGGACTAGGGCGTGTCTGGACGTGACATCTGTGTGTACATGCTGGGACCAGGGCGTGTCTGGACGTGACATCTGTGTATATGCTGGGATACGGCGTGTCTGGACGTGACATCTGTGTGTATATGCAGGGACCAGGGCGTGTCTGGACGTGACATCTGTGTGTATGCAGGGACCAGGGCGTGTCTGGACGTGACATCTGTGTGTACATGCTGGGCTAGGGCGTGTCTGGACGTGACATCTGTGTGTACATGCTGGGCTAGGGCGTGTCTGGACGTGACATCTGTGTGTACATGCTGGGACCAGGGCGTGTCTGGACGTGACATCTGTGTGTATATGCTGGGCAAGGGCGTGTCTGGACGTGACATCTGTGTGTATATGCAGGGACCAGGGTGTGTCTGGATATGACATCTGTGTGTATATGCTGGGCTATGGCGTGTCTGGACGTGACATCTGTGTATATATGCTGGGCTAGGGCGTGTCTGGACGTGACATCTGTGTGTATATGCAGGGACCAGAGCGTGTCTGAACGTGACATCTGTGTGTATATGCAGGGACCAGGGCGTGTTTGGACGTGACATGTGTGTGTATATGCAGGTACCAGGGCTTGTCTGGACGTGACATCTGTGTGTACATGCTGGGCTAGTGTGTGTCTGGACGTGACATGTGTGTGTATATGCAGGTAACAGTGCATGTCAGGACGTGACATCTGTGTGTACATGCTGGGATAGGGCGTGTCTGGACGTGACATCTGTGTGTATATGCAGGGACCAGGGCGTGTTTGGATGTGACATGTGTGTGTATATGCAGGTACCAGGGCGTGTCTGGACGTGACATCTGTGTGTATATGCAGGGACCAGGGCGTGTCTGGACGTGACATCTGTGTGTATATGCTGGGATAGGGCGTGTCTGGACGTGACATCTGTGTGTATATGCTGGGATAGGGCGTGTCTGGACGTGACATCTGTGTGTATATGCAGGGACCAGGGCATGTCTGGACGTGACATCTGTGTGTACATGCTGGGCTAGGGCGTGTCTGGACGTGACATCTGTGTGTATATGCTGGGATAGGGCGTGTCTGGACGTGACATCTGTGTGTATATGCTGGGATAGGGCGTGTCTGGACGTGACATGTGTGTGTACATGCTGGGCTAGGGCGTGTCTGGACGTGACATCTGTGTGTATATGCTGGGATAGGGCGTGTCTGGACGTGACATCTGTGTGTATATGCAGGGACCAGGGCATGTCTGGACGTGACATCTGTGTGTACATGCTGGGCTAGGGCGTGTCTGGACGTGACATCTGTGTGTATATGCTGGGATAGGGCGTGTCTGGACGTGACATCTGTGTGTAGATGCTGGGACCAGGGCGTGTCTGGACGTGACATCTGTGTGTACATGCTGGGCTAGGGCGTGTCTGGACGTGACATCTGTGTGTATATGCAGGGACCAGGGCATGTCTGGATGTGACATCTGTGTGTACATGCTGGGATAGAGCGTGTCTGGACGTGACATCTGTGTGTATATGCTGGGATAGGGCGTGTCTGGACGTGACATCTGTGTGTATATGCTGGGGTAGGGCGTGTCTGGATGTGACATCTGTGTGTACATGCTGGGATAGGGTGTGTCTGGACATGATATCTGTGTGTATATGCTGGGATAGGGCGTGTCTGGACGTGACATCTGTGTGTACATGCAGGGACCAGGGCGTGTCTGGACGTGACATCTGTGCGTACATGCAGGGACCAGGGCGTGTCTGGACGTGACATCTGTGTGTATATGCAGGGACCAGGGCATGTCTGGACGTGACATCTGTGTGTACATGCTGGGATAGGGCGTGTCTGGACGTGACATCTGTGTGTACATGCTGGGATAGGGCGTGTCTGGACATGACATGTGTGTGTATATGCTGGGACTAGGGTGTGTCTGGACGTGACATCTGTGTGCATATGCAGGGACCAGGGCGTGTCTGGACGTGACATCAGTGTGTACATGCTGGGACCAGGGCATGTCTGGACGTGACATCAGTGTGTACATGCTGGGACAGGGCGTGTCTGGACGTGACTTGTGTGTGTACATGCTGGGGTAGAGCGTGTCTGGCCATGACAGCTTTGTTCTCGGACTCTGAGGTCCAGTAGAGAAGTATGAAACAGATAGGGAGAGAGTATATATTAAAGTCCTAAAGGACATGAGAAAAGAAATGCCTACTCCCTGCTTGGCATGTTGAAAATGCTTTGGACAGGGACAGGTGTCTGAAAATGCGAACTTGAAAAGTTCTGGCCATTTCAGACATTCAGAGAAGGCTGCTAAATGCTGACTAAAGTGTTAGAGTAAAAATTAGAGTATAACCTTTTATTTTAGCAGCTCTGCAATAAAAGAGGCCCTTCTCTAGAAAAATATCACCTTCCCATTTTGAACACTGTCTCTGATATCTAGATTCTCTAATAATTAAAAGAAGAAATCTCCGAAGGGGCAGGGGATTGTATCCCCCATTCCAATTTTTAATTTAAAAAAAAAATCAAGAAATTCACAGACTTTCAGATCATTAACGGAAAGCCTATGGCATAGAAACACTATCTTACACTTTTCCAAGCCCTTCTGCATCCTTGCCACGTGAAGAAGTAGGAAGGGCCGTTCTCCTCGCCTCGGTTTTGCGAGGAGACAACGATGATAACAGCGAGATGAAGCAGTTTCTCCCCACGGATGTCCCAGCAGCTCCGGGGACGATGCGAGTCTGTCACAACACCCCCCTGATCCGCTGCGGCTCCACTTCTCATCGCATCAGCCCCCTGAAGCGGCACTCCGCCCACGCCGGTTTAACCACAGGTGAGAGGAAAGCCAAAGTAACAACAGCTCAGACGGAAAAGAAACTCACTTCTCGCTCAGAAGAAGAAGAGGAGGAGGAGGAGGAGGAGGAGGAGGAGGAGGAGGAAGAGGAGGAAGAAGAAGAGGAAGAAGAAGAGGAAGAAGAAGAAGGAAGAAGGAGGAGGAAGGAGGGAGGAGGAAGGAGGAAGGAGGAAGAAGGAAGAAGAAGAAGAAGAAAGAAGAAAGAAGGAAGAAGGAAGGAAGGAAGAAGGAAGAAGGAAGAAGGAAGAAGAAGAAAAATCCTAAGGATTCCTTAGGGATCAAAGTTCCATCATCGTCGGTTAAGAATGCAGGTGCCTTCTGTCACGTTCCTCCGACAGTCTACCCTGTCACATTCATATTCAAGAACGCCGTTGGCACGTGATGGCCCCGGCCATCGCATCTACCTTCCCGGCAGCACGAAGAAGGAGGTGGGGTGGAGGACGGAGGGCGCGGCTCCTGGCTGAGTGATCTAACCTCTGAAGAGCCCTTTCAAAAGCCTCCCCAAACACTCCTGCTTACCCCACCCCACAGAACAAAACCTTAGCTGCATGGCCATCTTCGCTGTCACCATGCCCAGCAAGGAAGAACAGGAGTGTTCTGTTATCAAGGAACACACAGGGAATAGGTATTTTGCGGGGGGGGGGGCAACTGGCAGTCCCTCCCACGATCACTAGTCAACTCGAGGGCTGAAATTGACAGTGAAACTCTAGCAGCCAAAGTCACCGAGCGAGGGTTCTGAAGGTGGAATTTCCAGTTGACGAGAAGGCGCTCGTTAGATCTGAGTGTGTCTGGTATAGGAGGCGGCTCAGGACCGGAATGCCTCTCACATATCTACTCCGGCTCTGAAGTTTCTAAGAGAGCTAAAACTTTATCCTGTCACCGTAGGTCCCGACGAATGTGGCAGTTTCTGATGTGTAAAGGCTCCCCAACATCTGGGAACAGCATAGTATAGAGTCTGCAGAAATATTAGAGGAACCCCATTGATTCAATTATTTTAGAGCAGGTATTCATTAAAAAATAGAAAGGGCAGAAAGAAGAAAAAGAGGGAGGGAGGGAGGGAGGGAGGGAGGGAGGGAGGGAGGGAGGGAGGGAGGGAAGGAGGGAGGGAGGGAGAGAAAGAGAGAAGGTGGGAGGAAAGAAAGAAGGGGAACAGCAAAGAAGGGGAACAGAAGGAAGGAGGGAGGGAGGGAGGGAGGGAGGGAGGAAAGAAAGAAGGGGAACAGCAAAGAAGTTTCTTCGGAAGTTGAGTATAGACGGCAAGTTCATCTCCTTGGTACCAGTGGAAAGTTAAGATACTCGGTGTTTTATCTTTTTTTTTTTTTTTTTTAATTTGAGGTGGGGGATGGAAACACACAATGAAAATGAAACACTTATGCCCACGATTTAAGAACTTCAGGATACTAACAGTAAAACGCGCAGCTGTTTATAAGAGCTACCATTCATGCCCGTAAAATATTCAATCAGTAAAAACCAGTTCTTAATGCCTCCAGGGTAATCCGTTCCTTTATGTTCTTAGGATTAAATCCGTGTAACTCTATAACGACCCAGTTCTTCGTGCCATCTTCCTGTAAAACCTGATCAGATTGAAAAGACGACGGAAGAGACCGTTGGAACCATAAACTGCCAACCGCACTTGGGGCTCGTCCTTCTGGGCACCGGCGTGCCGTTCCCTCTGAGCGTCGCCAAGGACGGCTAACGCGAGAGTGTCTCTCCCTCGCTCCTCCCCTGCCTTTACGGCAGCCTCTTAAAGGGAAGGACCCAGAGTGTCATCAAAGGGAATTAAATGGAAAACTGAGTTGGAAATGTAATAAGCAGCCCAATGATGAAGACGTTTCTCTCTAATTATTTCACCAAAGAGGGAAGACATCCATTAAGAACAATACGGTCAACCTACATTCCTGTGCAATCGTAGGAAAAGCAGAAGGGAGAGGAGAATGGCTGGCTGGTCCCAGCTCTGGGCTTTCCAGAACAATCCGCCCGAGACAGAACCTGCCCTCTCGAGCCTGCCGCCCTGGAGCACCGCGCATGCTCCTCCCCGTCCCCAGCGGGCACGCTGTCTCTCGTCTGCGCCGTCTTCAGCAAGATCCAGGATTAGCCTTCGAGTCTAAGCCGAGCAACCTGAGCCACCATCCCACACGACCGTCTCTGACATTCGGGGCATGTTTAGGAAAAGGGCTGCAGCTGCTATAGAACAGGGGTCCCCAAACTACGGCCCCGCGGGCTGCATGCGGCCCCCTGAGGCCATTTATCCGGCCCCCGCCGCACTTCCGGAAGGGGCACCTCTTTCACTGGTGGTCAGTGAGAGGAGCACATTGACCATCCCATTAGCCAAAAGCAGGCCCATAGTTCCCACTGAAATACTGGTCAGTTTGTTGATTTAAATTTACTTGTTCTTTATTTTAAATATTGTATTTGTTCCCGTTTTGTTTTTTTTTACTTTAAAATAAGATATGTGCAGTGTGCATAGGGATTTGTTCATAGTTTTTTTTATAGTCCATCCCTCCAACGGTCTGAGGGGCAGTGAACTGGCCCCCTGTGTAAAAAGTTTGGGGACCCCTGCTCTAGAAGGTGCCACAACAACAGTGTGTATAAACTCTCTGCAAGCCCATGGAGCATCTCTTGGGTCAAAAATCAAACCCTGTCGATTAAGCCAGAATCTGATTAGGAAGCTCGGCGCCTGGGACCAGGAAGGCAACATGTCCTGCCTTCAGGGAATACTCAATCAAACAAAGTTTGTCACTGTCAAACGAACTTGGGAAAGTACCGATAGCTTATTTTGAAACAATAATCAAAACCGAAACCAAAAAAAAAAAAAAAAAAAGCACGAAAAAGTCTAAATTGCCAAATGCTCAGACGCACGGGTAGATTAGAAGGTATGAAAGAGTTACAACCATCCTTGTCTGCGAGGGTCACACTACGGTTGTGTGACACGGAGTAAGACCTTGCAAACGATTCGCAAACGATCACAGAGAGGAGACCCGTGTAAAGCCCCGGAGAGCGACAAGACCGTCACGGGAAAGCGTGCGCCATGATCAGAAGAACGGCCCCTCCTCGTTCTTAGAGGCGGTGGCGTTTCCGGCTTAGCAGAGGGATGGGGATCATGGGAATACAGAGGTCTTCAAGGCAGCGCCATCACACTGATATCAGAAGCCGAGAATCCTAATGTTAGAGTGAGAGAGAGGCGTTTTAAACCTACATGCAAGGACAGGTTGGATGAGACCATTCAAGCCAGACGATGCGAAGATTTAAAACCGTTAAGAGAGAGGCCGGTCCCGGTGATGTCATAGGGAGCTCCTGACCGCAGACACCACAAATGGACCGCTGCCTACGGAGAAAAATCCCCTCAGGAGAGAAGCTGAGAACTGGCCCCACCGCCATCTCCCAACAAAGAGGAGAAAGGACAAGCTGACCCAGGGCAACACAGGCAGCGGCAGCTGCTTCCTCTAAACCATAGGACACGTGCACACAGGTTCTCCAACCACACGAGGAAACGGAGGAATCGGTTCTCCAAATAAAAACACAAGATACAACCCCAGCAATGGAACCTTACCATAAACTGAGGTTAAGGCCCTGGCCGGTTGGCTCAGCAGTAAAGAGTTGGCCTGGCGTGCGGGGGACCCGGGTTCGATTCCCAGCCAGGGCACACAGGAGAGGCACCCATCTGCTTCTCCACCCCTCCCCCTCTCCTTCCTCTCTGTCTCTCTCTTCCCCTCCCGCAGCCGAGGCTCCATTGGAGCAAAGATGGCCCGGGCGCTGGGGATGGCTCCTTGGCCTCTGCCCCAGGCGCTAGAGTGGCTCTGGTTGCAACAGAACGACGCCCCCGGAGGGGCAGAGCATCGCCCCCTGGTGGGTGTGCCGGGTGGATCCCAGTTGGGCGCATGCGGGAGTCTGTCTGACTGTCTCTCCCCGTTTTCAGCTTCAGAAAAATACAAAAACAAAACAAAACAAAACAAAAAATGAGGTTAAGTAACTCAGCCAGTCAAGAGCTCAAAGTTACAGCTCTGAAAGTCGTCACCAGACTCGGGAGAAGAACGGATGAAGCCAGCAAACTCCTCAACCGAGAAACAGAAACTATCAAAGAGAGCACCCCACAGGAGGGGCCAGGCTGAAGAATGCAGGGACTGAACGGAGGAGACACGAGAGGGACGGAGGAGACACGAGAGGGGTCTGACAGCGCGGTGCACGACGGAGGAGCAAGGGGCCCTGGGCTGAAAGGCGGGGCCGTGCAGCTCCCCCACTCCGAGAAGAGAGGAGAAGAGAGGAGAAGAGAGGAGAAGAGAGGAGAAGAGAATTTGAAAGGCTGAAGATCGCCTCAGCGACCTGTGGGGCAGCACCCAGCAGAAGAACATTCGCCTTATCGGAGCCCCAGAGGAGAAGAGAACTGGGCAGAGCCCTGACCCGAAGAAATAATGGCTGAGAACGTCCGAAACTGGGAGAAGGAAACAGATCTCTAGACCCAGGAAGCCCAGGGAGTTTCAAGGATGATGAACCCAAAGAGACCCACGCCAAGACACAGCCTGATTAAAATGTTAAAAGATGAAAGAGAGAATATTAAAAGAGGCAAATAAAAACAGCTCGTTACCTACCAGGGAATCCCCCGAAGACTAATTAGCAGATTTCTCAGCAGAACCTTTGCAACCCAGAAAGGCAATGGCACAAATATTCCAGGTGTCGACAGGGAAACTTCCAACCAGGAGTCCGCTACCCAGCAAGGTTCTCATTCAGAACTGAATGGCAGAGAAGGAGTGAGTTCATTGCCACTAAACCTCACCTTTTTTTTTTTTTTTGGAAAATTATGCACTCAGACTTGGCTTATGAGATAAAATAAATATAAAATAGACCATTGACAGCCCATAGAAATTTATCATCGGCATGTTAACAAGAACAATTATCGGTGCCTCCCACGAAATCATCTTGGATAACCCAGACCGGCAGCTGAGCACACTGGAGAGGGGGCGGAGGGTAATCAGAAATACACAAAGCCGCCCCAGTGAGCACAGGGGTTTGGTGCCCAAAGACGAGCAGAGGCCGTGGGCGTGGGGGCAGTGGGGCAGCTGCTGCCGGAGCAGGGGGGGGGGGGCTGGCAGAGAGAAACTGTGGGCTGCTGTTTCCAAGCAGACCGTCCCCCGCAGAAGACAGTGACTTTGTAGGAAAAGTTCCTGGTGTTGACGTGGGGGGTGTTTCTAGTTTTCTTTCCTGCAAACAGAGCTGACAACATGCTTCTTTGACAACGTGCCACTGTTAGTGGGGGGCGTCTTCCCTTCCTGGGGGAGATAATTCTACCTCTGCTACATCAGCCATCTCCTCGGCCTCACAAAAGTATCAAGTTTGCCTCCCCTGGGGGCCCTATTTCCCGTTTCCCTATTAGCGCTGATAGGAACACGGACATATCGGATCTGGAGGCATGCTTCACATAGACACACACTCGTGCGTACGTGGGGGGGGGGGTCTCCCCACAGTGAAGGTCAAACAGGTGAGGGGGCTGAAGTCAGTGTCCTTAGAGTGGTCCTTGTTCCTCTGAGAGTATCTCCCAGCATTCCTTAGGGGGAAAAATGAATGAAAAAAAAATGTGGAAGCCTGGAAGGGAAGACAGGATGGAGAGGAAGGACATAAAACGAAAACAACAACAACACATCACATTCCTCTCCTTTCCTAAACAGCTGGATGGGTGGTTTTCCTAATCACGAGCCTCACACGGTCATCAAACTCCATCACGGGCCGCAAAGGCATTCCTAAGGGCGACTGATGTGTTTTCCGTGCTGTTCATTTTATTATTTACGTGCCTGAGGTAGATGACATCATGCAGTGTTCGCTCTCTCCATCTGACTTACTTCACATAGGATAATAATAACCTCTAGTTCCCTCCATGTTGCTGTGACTGGTCAGATCTTCATTCTTTTTTACGGCTAATATTCCCCGGTATGTATGTACGGGCCGCGGCATCTTGATCCACTCCTCTACCGACGGACGCGAAGGCTACTTCCATATCTTGGCTGTTGTGAACATCAGTTCCACGATCAGAGCCAGAGGGGATTAAGAAACCCACACGGGAAGTTATTAAACAGTCGTGGAGATGTAAGCTACGGCGCAGAGGACATCGTCAAGAATGCGGTAGCGGCCCTGGCCGGTTGGCTCAGCGGTAGAGCGTCGGCCTGGCGTGCAGGGGACCCGGGTTCGATTCCCGGCCAGGGCACATAGGAGAAGCGCCCATTTGCTTCTCCACCCCCACCCCCTCCTTCCTCTCTGTCTCTCTCTTCCCCTCCTGCAGCCAAGGCTCCATTGGAGCAAAGATGGCCCGGGTGCTGGGGATGGCTCCTTGGCCTCTGCCCCAGGCGCTAGAGTGGCTCTAGTTGTGGCAAAGCGACGCCCTGGAGGGGCAGAGCGTCGCCCCTGGTGGGCGTGCCGGGTGGATCCCGGTCGGGCGCATGCGGGAGTCTGTCTGACTGTCTCTCCCTGTTTCCAGCTTCAGAAAAATACAAAAAGAAAGAAAGAAAGAAAAAAAAGAATGCGGTGGCAACTTTGTATGGTGTCAGGTGGGTACCTGACTTATGGGGGGATCACTTCCTAAATGGGGTCATTGTCAAACCACTATGCTGTATACACCTGGCACTGTCATCATCGTGACCGTCAGCTTTAATTGAAAATACACCTATAAGGGGAGTGACTACTACCACGGGCAGCCTCTGGGGGTGCCACACACGGACTCCCTTCACTGGACAGATGAAGCCACTCTTGCAAACCCCACCGCGTCTCTCAAGAGGGGACGATGGAAACTGAGAAATAACGTCCGTGTTTCTCTCCACTTCATCCACAAGAAACGGGACGTTTCAGGCAGCAGGGAGGAGCACGTCCAGCAGCAGCAGCAGCAGCAGCAGCAGCAGCAGCAGACGGACGGGGAAGGCACAGGGTGTGGGGCCCGGGCTGCCTTCCCTCGGGGCCCCCCTTGTACCCCGTTCCGGGGAGGAGACCTGAGGAAGGATGCAGGCTCCCTGATGAACTTATCACTCAAGTCTTGCTGGGGGGGGGGGCGGCGAGGACAGCGTGAATCACAGTGGTGACTTCCACGGGAGTCCCTGTCGCCGTTCTAGAGGCTGAGGTAGTTAATAATGTCTTTTGTGGAGAGGGCAGAAACGCTTTGCAACAAGTTTCTGATCCTCTCAAGATGGGCAAAAGCTCCCCAATGATCCGTTCCGCCGAGCTATTCCAACATCTCCCTCGTGCGAAGGAAAATAGTAAGTCAATACATGCTAACGTGGAAAACATTTCAACATAAAAACTCTCAGAAAAAAAAAAAAAAAGATTTGCAAAAACAAAGCAAGGCTGGGTGGGTGCCAGGCGCAGATCCGATGGGTCCCAGCAGCCTGTCTCCGCAGAGCTGTGCAGAGATGAATGATTTGGATGCTACTGTATTATTCATTATTCCTTTTTATCTATGATTCCAGACTATGTATTATTAAAAGCGGAGCCCACATTCCATTTAAATAACATTATGATAGTTGCTTTTCTCCCTTCGTAAGCATTCACTTGAGCCGAGGGGAAAGGGAACGCTCTAATGCAGAGAAATGACGAGGCATCGTCCCTGAGAGTGACTGTATGTGCTGCAAAGTTCACAGGCTTCTGTACGTTTTCCCAGCAGACGTGAACTTGGATTGCTCGCCGAGAAGCCTTCACGTACAAACAAACATCTTAGGTAGCTGCCCACAGTTCTGCCCAAAGAGCGAGTGTTTGCAAAATGTGCCGTTGGGCTGTCGTGCCCGAGGAAGTGAGTCTGTATCGGGGACGATCATAAGATGGTTTAATAGCTTCGGGGTGTGAACTGGCCAGGGGCATGCGAGGGAGACAGGAGAGGAAGAAGAAGGCCCTCCCGATCTGTGCTGACCCACAGGGCCGCTTACCCTACGCTCAACCTGCAGTCTGGAACATTCCCCGAGTCAAAATTTATAACTTTCTTTTCATGAACCGCTCTGACCTACTCATACGTGGCATGTGTTTTTGCAAATAATCCACTTGCTGCCAAATGCTGAGACTGTTTGATTTCAACTCTCTGCATGTGGCAAATCCCATTGTCGATCAGATGCTCAAAGGAGTGTGTAAAAGGCAGGTTCTCGTAAATTCCCGCAGTTCCGAAGGCAGAGGAGGGGAGAGCGCGGTGTCGATGGCAATTCTTGCCAGAGGGTTCCAAAACTCCCTTGAAGTCACAGAAGCTATTGCGTGAAAAAATGGAAAGCTTTCATCACATGCTAACACCCTTTTTAGTGTTCCTGTGCGTTGGCATGACAAACACGCAGAGATACACACTTTATTTCAGTCTGCAGAAAATCACCTGTGGTAAACAGTAGCTGAAAATGCTGACGTTGTCCTAGGAGAAAAAGTTTGTGAGATTCGGAAAGGTAAGGACCATGTGTTTTCCTCTGCGAATCTCCTGGCAACAAATTATTGTATAGAGTGGATGGATGGATGGATGGATGGATGAGTAGATGGGTGGGTGGATGAGTGGGTGGGTGGGTGAGTGGGTGGACGGATCAATGAATGGATGGATGGATGGGTGGATGGGTGGGTGGGTGGATGGGTGGATGGGTGGGTGGGTGGATGGGTGGGTGGGTGGATGGGTGGATGGGTGGGTGGGTGGATGGGTGGGTGGGTGGGTGGATGGGTGGGTGGGTGGATGGGTGGGTGGGTGGGTGGGTAGATGGATGGATGGGTAGATGGATGGATGGGTGGATGGGTGGGTGGATGGATGGGTGGGTGGGTGGATGGGTGGGTGGGTGGGTGGGTAGATGGATGGATGGGTAGATGGATGGATGGGTGGATGGGTGGGTGGGTAGATGGATGGATGGGTGGATGGGTGGGTGGGTGGATGGGTGGGTGGGTGGGTGGGTGGATGGGTGGGTGGGTGGGTGGGTAGATGGATGGATGGGTGGATGGGTGGATGGGTGGATGGGTGGGTGGGTGGATGGATGGATGGATGTATTAATGGATGGTAGAAAGAGAAAAAGAGAGGAAGGGAAGAGATGATAGGTTTCTTTATAAAGATGTAACTTTCCTTGTTGATTTTTAAAAATTCTGTTTAATGACTGACTTTAGAGAGAGAGAGAGAGAGAGAGAGAGAGAGAGAGAAACGTAGATCTGTACCTGTATGAGCCCTGACCAGGGACTGAAAACTTTGCTTACGTAAGCCGAAACTATTCTTACTATTCTCACCAACAGAAACACACCAGGTGGACCCCCAGCACTGGTACGAGGGGACAAGCAGCGTTTTTATAAACGGAGTCCCTAGTTTAAGCATCATGTTTCATACCAACTAGAGGTGCCCCTCGGATTCAACTAAAGGTTCGGGTGCACGGGACACGCGGGAGTGCCCTCGGGACCTCTGGCCTCAGGGAGCATGGAGGGTCGTGGTCAATGTCAGCAGTGGCGCTGGTCAGTGGACCAGCAGACCTCCTGAGACGGCCTTATCTGAGTTCACACAGGGTCTCCTTAGGACCTCCTGCTCAGGTGACAAGGTCCAGGTGCAAGGAGACAAGAGCCACCCCAGGCATGTGCTGGGGACATCCTGGTCCCACAGCTCCTGCCCCAGAGGAGCCAGCATCTCTTCTCACCATGCCGAGGGAATCTCTTCGCTTCCGGGGTGCCCACAGGGGTCCGCGGTTGCTGGGGTCGCCGTCTCCCCGGGGAGCCCAAAGCTCTGCATCCCTGTCATGAGTTCCCTGACCACTCACAGCTCCCCGATGTAGATACAACGTATGACACACACGTCTGCCAACACGGACACTCTCGTGACCGGACTGCGCTCACTTCCAGCAGTAGAAGGTGAGATTTGATGGCAAAGGGGGAAAAAAAGGACATGGTTAAAATTCTACCCCCAGATGGGCTCCCTGAGAGCAGTCACTTCTACCGTGTTCTTCTATGGGGCAACGATTTAGAGGTGAGACCCGGAGCACGGAGAGCCATCGTCCAAGGTCAGGCCACCGCCAGAGGGTTTTTTAGAAATTCTGTTTTCCCAATTGTATCAATGTGTCCACTGCACATCAAGAAAGTGGGTCCAAGTGGAACTCACCCCAAACCGTTAAAAGACAGGTTTTTCAGGAGAAGTTACAGCTGCTCGTGACTCAGAAAGAACAGGGAGCAGGCTACCCTCACCCTAACGATCTCTCCGGACGCGTGATCCGGGGTCCAGCCTCGTGGGCAAGACCACCTGGGCTTCACCTGGAGCGGCAGCTTGCGACAGTCACTCGCCCTACTGAATTAAACAAAAAGGCCTAAAAGTAACCCATTCCCTGGGTAGAGAAGATACAACATGGTAAAAAAAAAAAGCAGCAACGAAAAGGAGGTAAAGAGGTTCAGATATTCGTTTTCATCTTTTCTAGAAGCAAAAGGCAATCTATGTTCTTTTGGGGGTATTTAAAGTGACAGGCAAATATTCCTGACGGGTTTGGAGCACTGGAGTCATGGACTGCTTGCTGTCACGGTAACAGGGAGGCGGAGACCATGGGCAGGGCCATCAGTCCTGCTGGGGATGAGGCCACTGGAGGGAACACAGGGTCACACAGGCTTCCGCTGGCGGGCATGGAGGGGGAAGGGAGCCTCCCAATCAAGCCGAGACGGGAGATTGTGTACAAAACTGAATGGGCAGGTAGAACCGAGTGCTAAATAAGAACAGACACCTACGTGTCAGGGAACTTACATTTCTCACTTGTTACTTAAAAAAAAAAACTCCGGTTGGCTCAGTGGTAGAGCGTCGGCCTGGCGTGCAGAAGTCCCGGGTTCTATTCCCGGCCAGGGCACACAGGAGAAGCGCCCATCTGCTTCTCCACCCCTCCCCCTCTCTTTCCTCTCTGTCTCTCTCTTCCCCTCCCGCAGCCGAGGCTCCATTGGAGCAGAGATGGCCCGGGCGCTGGGGATGGCTCCTTGGCTTCTGCCCCAGGCACTAGAGTGGCTCTGGTCACAACAGAGCGACGCCCCAGAGGGGCAGAGCATCGCCCCCTGGTGGGCAGAGCGTCGCCCCCTGGTGGGCGTGCCTGGTGGATCCCGGTCGGGCGCATGCGGGAGTCTGTCTGACTGTCTCTTCCTGTTTCTAGCTTCAGAAAAATAAAAAAAAAAAAAAAAAAAATATATATATATATATATATATATATATATATATATATAAACCAAACAAACAAACAAAAAAACTCATTTGACGCCTGACCAGGGATTGGCACAGTGGACAGAGCGTTGCCTTTGGATGCTGAAGACCCAGACTCGAAACCCTGAGGTCGCTGGCTTGAGTGTGGGCTCATCTGGCTCGAGCACAGGATTGCCAGCTTGAGCGTGGGATCACAGACATGACCCCATGGTCGCTGGCTTGAGCAAAGGGTCACTGGCTTGGCTAGATCCTTCCAATCACAGAACATATGAGAAAGTGATCAATGAACAACTAAGGTGCAGCAACTATGAATCAATGCTTCTCATCTCTCTTCCTCTTTCTCTCTCACTAAAAAAAATAATAATAAAATAAAATAATTCAGCTACTTTTTGCAGCATGCATACACCCTGTGCAAAGATCTGGGCGGGGGACGCGTCACCCCTTGACCTTCGAGGGACCTTGAGCCCCGAGTCCGGCCCTGGCCCCCCGTGCGCGTGGCCCTCTGAAACACAGAAGCATCCATCCACTAGGAGCTTTGCTGACTTGCTGCCGAGGCGTTTTCCTCCTCCTTTAGAATGACGGGGTTTCGAGTCCTTGTGCCCCTGTTTCATCTTTCCTTACACACACAGCGGATGGTGTCCGCCCCCCTCAGAGCACCAGGACACAGCTCAGGACGCAGCAGCCAAGAGTCGGCTGCAAGGTGGAGAATTTTCTGTAAAACCTCTGACTGTTGATAATCGTCTTCCGTCTCGATGCCCAGGCGGCCGTTTCAAAGTAATGTAAAAATAGATGTTATCGCTCAGCAGAACCTCCTGCGTGGTTTCTGGCCGGCTGATAGCCTCTGATTATTAAGCAGCTGTTCCTCGTGAGCTGGCTGCCCTCTGGCTCGGAAGGCCACCGCCCCAGACACCTCAGCATTTTCTCAGGGCTCCTTAGACAGCGCGCCGCCTGGCACCGCAGGGTGGGAAGGCATCCCTGCCGGAGGGGCCAGGGGCTAAAATAAACCCGTGCTGGAGCTGGACGGACCGTCCGCGATGCCCTCCCCAAGAGGCACCCGAGCTGGGCAGCGCTTTGCTTTTGCATTTATTTTTTTACTTTAATAGATTTCCGAACTAGATTCCATCTCTAAGGAATTCCGAAGGCTGCCCGCAGAGCGTACGGGTGAGAAGCGGGAGCCCTGAATTCCGGCCGCTTCAGCACTGGGTCTGCGGCCAGGGCGCGGTGCGGCCGACGCTCACGGAGAACCGCTCACAGAGAACCGGGGTCCGCACCTGTAGATCCGGGCCGCGCACCGTCGTGCGGTGGGTTTGGTGTACGTACCAAGTGGGGCTGTGTCTATGTGGCACTAATCACAGAGTGTATGACACTAAAGGCACGCAGATTATAATCATATGTGTAGTATCACGAACAATATATAATAGAAATAACAGTTATTTGTATCCTCATCATGTGACAATGGAGCCAAGGCCATCCAGATGGACACCCTGCGAGGTTCCACCAGACTCCCAACGCCCCGGTGATGTCCAGGGCCGCCCTCTTTGCGGCCTGGTTGGCCTCCTAGATCTTCTGGGACGCCCTTTCTACCAGGCAAACACATTTCTTAATAAGGCTAATAACTAGTTTGGAAGCCAGCTGCTTCCCCCTATTGTGCCGGCTTGAGGAGGACAGCCCGTGCCAGATTTTACGTCTATTTTTACTCAATTTCAATCTTCTTGGTGCCATCGCAGCCTTGGCAGGCGGGCAGAATGGCTCCCCCTCTCGGTTCTGGGTCCCATTCCATCAGCAATTGTTCCCAGCTGCGTCATTGACGAATCTGAAAGGATGTCCTCATGCAAAACCGGGGACACAATGTGGACGAAGCCCAACCAAGTCCAGGGTCCTCTGGGGTATCTCAGACTCTTCCATGTTAAGCAAGATGGATAGTAAGGACTCATAAAAAAATAATAATAAAAACAAACAAAAAGACATTAACCACCATTGACGAGGCTAACCATTTTTTTTAGTCTTTTTTAAAACAGAGCGTTTTTAATTTTCTGAGGGACTTCCATACGGTTCCCACAGAATGCTACACACTGTCTGCATTCCCGCCAACAGCCCATGAAGGTCCCCTTGACTCCCCTTGATGCATCGATGAGAGCCATTCTGACAGGTGTGAGCTGGCATCTCACTGTGGTTTCCTTTGCATTTCTCTGATGATGAGGGACACTGAGCATCTTTTCCTACGCCTATCGGACACTGAATGTTCTCTTTGGAGAAATGTGTACTCAGGCCTTCTACCCAATTTTTAATCAACTTGTTTTATTCTTTATTAATTAATTTTTTGTGACACAGAAAGAGAGAGACAGAGAGAGGGACAGATAAGGACACACATACAGGAAGGGAGAGAGATGAGAAGCATCAATTCTTCATTGTGGCACCTCAGTTGTTCATTGATTGCTTTCTCATATGTGCCTTGATCGGGGAACTACAGCAGAGTGAATAACCCCTTGCTCAAACCAGTGACCTTGGGCTCAAGCTGGAGAGCTGTGCTCAAACCAGATGAGCCCGCGCTCAAACTGGCGACCTCTAGGTCTCGAACCTGCGTCCTCCACCTCCCAGTTCGATGTTCTATCCACTATGCCACTGCCTGGTCAGGCTCAACTTGTTTTATTATTATTATTATTTTTATTTTTATTTCTTTTTTTTTTTCAGAGACAGAGAGACAGTCAGAGAGAGGGATAGACAGGGACAGACAGACAGGAATGGAGAGATAAGAAGCATCAATCATTAGTTTTTCGTTGTGCATTGCAACACCTTAATTGTTCATTGATTGCTTTCTCATATGTGCCTTGACCACGGGCCTTCAGCAGACCGAGTAACCTCTCGCTCAAACTGGTGACCTTGGGGTCTCTAACCTGGGTCCTCCACATCCCAGTCCGACGCTCTATCCACTGCGCCACCTCCCATCAGGCTATTTTATTTCTTTTTTTATGTTGAGTTGTGTGAGTTGCCTGTACAGATATTTTGGATGCTAATCCCTTAAATTTCATCTGTGGGTATGACCTCCCATTCAGTCACTTGCTGGTGATTCTGTGGTTACTGTCCTCTGCGGCACAGCAAGTGTTTAGCGTGAGGTAGTGCCACTTGTTTAACTCTGCCCTATGAGACCCTGCACTTCTACTTCTGGAAAGTTATCCAAAGAAAATGCAAACACTAATTTGGAAGGATATTGTGCACCCTTATGTTCGCTGCAGCATTGTTTACAGTGGCCGAGATATTAAAACAACCTAAGTGTTCATCAGTAGACAAATGGAAAAGGGTGTGTGGTAAACATCTACAACGGAATATTACTCAGCCGTAAAAAAGAAGGAACTATTATCGTCTTTTGCGACAACATGATTAGATCTAGAGAATGTTATGCTTAGTGAAATAAATCAGACAGAAAAAGACAAATATGGTATAATTTTACTTCCACAAGTAAATAAACTAACATATCACAACAGAAGAAACCAACCATAGACACAGATAACAAACTGTGGTTGCCGGAGGGGACGGGGTGGGTGGGGGTAGAAGGGGAGGGAGAGTAAGGGACAGACTTCCAGTTAGAGAATGAAGAGGCCACTGGGACAGAGGGGACAGCACAGGGAAGGGGCCAGTGATAGTCCAACAACACCGCACTGGGACAGAGTGGACAGCACGGGGAAGGGGCCAGTGATAGTCCAACAACACCGCACTGGGACAGAGTGGACAGCACGGGGAAGGGGCCAGTGATAGTCCAACAACACCGCACAGTAACAGGCGGTGCCGGACTCACCACTGTGATCACGTCGCGAGGTATATAAACGCCAACGCGCTGTGTTACCCTGGAAACTGAGGGAATATTGTACGAAAACTCTATACTTTGAGAGACATTTTTAAAATGAATTTCGACAGCGTACATTGCCCCCGTCTCACGCGAGCAAACCTCTGACTCTTAGTAGCTGAACGCACTGCACAGTCAGCGTCCCCATCTCCTCTTAGAATGTTTCCGTCACCCCCAAAGCGATCCTTGGGGGCTGCTGTGGTCAGTCCCCATGCCCCCTCTGCAGGCCCAGGAAGCCCTTGTCGTCTAAGGTAAAATCTCTCCCTCAACAAGAAAATCTGCTCCTGGGAAAATATTCAACGCACTCCTATTTATAAGAGAAAAACACTGAAAACAACCCCAAACGGGAACTCTCAGCTCCAGAGGCAACTGTGAAATTATGGGCTCATGCTGTCAGGGGCTGGATGACGGCAAGGAGAAATGGAAAAGGTTGACCGGCTCTAATTACATGAAACCATGGGCTTCCCACGTGGCTCGGCGGAAACGCCGTGTCCTCCTCCTGAACCGGGCTTGCCCTTCTGTCCCCTGCCACCATGATGACAGGGACAAT
The DNA here is from genome assembly GCF_036850995.1 of Saccopteryx leptura. Taxonomy (NCBI): domain Eukaryota; kingdom Metazoa; phylum Chordata; class Mammalia; order Chiroptera; family Emballonuridae; genus Saccopteryx; species Saccopteryx leptura. The sequence goes on along the minus strand of NC_089512.1, from coordinate 2,825,820 downwards.
GCCACCACTCTCCTCGTCATCGCTGCGTGGTTTAGGGTCACAGATTTGTAGCGTAAGTGAAAGATCCGTAAAGGCAATTTTCTTAAGGCCAAGGTCTGAGAAAATTAATTTCTAGTTTCCACAGACAGTAAAAAAAAAAAAATTTAAAGGTTCCAAAGCATGGGAAATTATAAACACACGTATTCTATGAGGGGCGTGTCTCTACTTTAAATAAGATCAACGTTTTAATGAGTCCGTTAACGAACCCAAATGTCACGGAGTGCAGGCAACCTCTCCTGCATTGGGTGGTGTGCGCCCAGCACGACACGAGGTGGGATCAGGAACCCAGTGTCCCCCATGTTTATAGCAGCATTGTTCACAATAGTGAAGATCTGGAAACAGCCCAAGTGTCCGTCAGAGGATGAGTGGATTAAAAAGCTTTGGTACATATATACTATGGACTACTACTCAGCCATAAGAAATGATGACATCAGATCATTTACAATAACATGGATGGACCTTGATAACATTATACTGAGCGAAATAAGTAAATCAGTAAAAATGATTCCATACATAGGTGGGACATAAAAATGAGACTCAGAGATACGGACAACAGTGTGGGGTTACAGGGTGGTGTCGGGTCTGGAGCGGGTGTGACAGAGAGAAATGAACACGAGGATGACATATCATCACGTGCCAGGCTGAGGGAGCTCTGGGTATGAAGAACAGCCCAGAAAGGGGTGCTAACGACGGGGAGCTGGGAGAGGGAGGAGCAGACCCCGGCACACAGCCCCAGAGGAAGGAAGCCTGGCATCCGAGACCAGAACAGGAGGAGAGCTGCTGGGGACACCTGGGAGGTTGCCATAGCAACAGAAACACCTGGAGACTTCAGCCACCTCGTGCAGTGCCAGAAGGACAAGGGTGGGGCGGGCACCCCTCTCTGCAGCCTGGCTGCCCAGCCGAGCTCTCGGTGAGGATGGAAATGTGCTAATGTCTGCCTTGTCCACTAGGACGGCCACCAGACACAAGTGACCACTGAGCACCCGAAAGAAAAATAAAGGATAGTGTGATTGAGGAACTGAAGATTTCATCGCACTTGATTGGAATTCATTTAAACTGAAAGGGTCGCAAGCGGCTACTGGCCACATCACCGGAGAGTGCAGCTCTGGAGTCCCTGAAGTCCGTCCACCGGGGCTGGAGCTAAGGGGGCGGGGATGTCTAGGGTGGGGGTCAGTGGCCAGAGGCTGGGCGGGTAGAGTCCAGTCTGTGTGGGGACGTGTGTGCCATCTGACAGAATGGCGACCCAGAACCAAGAGAAATGCGGTGATTTCATCGTCGAGTCTGCACTTTAGACAAGTTCTGTTGAAAACAGAACGGAGGAAGCAGAACAGCAGCAGGAAGACAGTCCGAATGCTAACTTAGGGAAGCTGGAGGGACACACTAAATGTGTTTTGGGTTTTTTTGTATTTTTCTGAAGCTGGAAATGGGGAGAGATAGACTCCCGCATGCGCCCGACCGGGATCCATCCGGCACGCCCACCAGGGGGCAACACTCTGTTGAGACCAGAGCCACTCTAGCGCCTGGGGCAGAGGCCAAGGAGCCATCCCCAGCGCCCGGGCCATCTTTGCTCCAATGGAGCCTTGGCTGCGGGAGGGGAAGAGAGAGACAGAGAGGAAGGAGGGGGGGTGGAGAAGCAAATGGGCGCTTCTCCTGTGTGCCCTGGCTGGGAATCGAACCCGGGTCCCCCGCACGCCAGGCCGACGCTCTACCGCTGAGCCAACTGGCCAGGGCCTAAATGTTTTTTTATTCCTTATTACTGGATTTATTGGGGCAACACGGGTTAATATAATTACACAAGTTTCAGGGACAAAACTCTACAACACGTCATCTGTACACCATATTGTGTGTCCACCCAAGTGTCCGTCCATCACCACTCATTCTCCCTAGCTCCTCCTACACCTCCCGGGACAAGCAGCCACACCGCACAATGTTCTAGGGGCTGTGAGAAACGGGACGTGGGGACAGCACCTGAGCAGGGAGGGAGGGGGGCGCTCAGTGGTGACACGCTCGTCCCAGCGTGGCCGGTCGGGCGGTGACACCACGAGTGGGGAGAGGACTTCAGGAAATACAGCAGGTGAAGAGGTCATTCTTCCGTCGCTGGGTCCTGGTTGCTACTTATTGGGCGGCGATTCGAGTCCAGGTGACTTGTGAGGGTCCTATCCCCTCATCGGTTGAACAAGAGTCCTTGAGGTGACTGATGAGAGCTGTTCCTTGTGATGTTAGAGGGATGTTGCCAAAGATAGTTACCATAGAAGATAAACTTTTTTTTTGAAAAATTTGGGGTCTAAAATGTGGGTAAATCTTCTACAGTGGTTATAGATTTTCTTATTTGCATTTCCCACTTTTTTCTGCTTGTTTTTGCGCTCATTGTTGAAGACAGTGATTGGTCATCAGACACAGACGAGGACAAGCTCATGGAGGGGAGTTTTGACCGTGATGAGGAGTGGTATGAATTTTATGATGAATAAAACTTGAGTTCAATAAGTTTATGTAATTTTCTTATTTCAAACTTCGGGCCCCAAAATTAAGATGCCTCTTATACATGGGTGTGTCTTATACACGGGGAAATACGGTATTTTTACTACCAAGCACATGTATCCAAGGTCCCATTTCTCAAAAATATTTACCACTGAAAAGTAACAGTCTGGGTTATGTCGCTACATTCACTCTGAGTCTGACTGCAGATGGGACTCTAAGATCCGCTCGTTGGTCACCGGACACATTGTGTTCTATCCTCAAGGGGCCGTCGCTCGCACATGCCCTGGGGTACATTCTGGTGCCTGACAACAGGTGTTCTCAGCAGCCTCACAGGCATCAGAAACAAAAAAGTTACAAAGCACATCTTACTGTCAAAGTTCTCCGTTGGTGGTAATTCTGTATTGTTTTAAAATACAAATGCTGTATTTTTACATTCTTGCTTTTTCTCTTAAGCTGTGTGATGATACTGTTCACGCCTTTGTTTCTAGTATATTTTTTGTTTTATGCTGTCAAAACCCGATGCTGTCTCCGGCTTCTTTTCTTTACCAACTTTTTCAAATGGTAATCTAGTTTTAGTCTAGTTTAAACCACTTTTTAATTTTATTTTTTTCTCTCTCTCTCTAGCATTTCCAAAATGATTTAGTTTACCATTACAGTAGACGGACCCTTTGTTTATCTGCCGGAAAGCTGAGGAAAACTTTTGAATTCAGGATTCCTTCCCGGATTTAGATTTTTAAGTGGCTATTGAGAGCGGTTTCGCACCTGTAACATTTTTGGCGTCAAAAGTAATCAAAGCGTATTTCACCGCCGTCGCCGTCGGGAGGAAGTGTCCGAGGACCACGTGCCCACAGTGGAGGGGTCACCATCAGGAGGAAGTGTCCGAGGACCATGCGCCGCAGCGGAGGGGTCACCGTCAGGAGGAAGTGTCCGAGGACCATGCGCCGCAGCGGAGGGGTCGCCGTTGGGAGGAAGTGTCCGAGGGCCACGCGCCCATAGCGGAGGCGTCGCCGTCAGGAGGAAGTGTCCCAGGACCACGCGCCACAGTGGAGGGGTCACCGTCAGGAGGAAGTGTCCGAGGACCATGCGCCGCAGCGGAGGGGTCACCGTCAGGAGGAAGTGTCCGAGGACCATGCGCCGCAGCGGAGGGGTCGCCGTCAGGAGGAAGTGTCCGAGGACCATGCGCCGCAGTGGAGGGGTCGCCGCCCGGAGGAAGTGTCCGAGGACCACGCGCCCACAGTGGAGGGGTCGCCGCCCGGAGGAAGTGTCCGAGGACCACGCGCCCACAGCGGAGGGGTCACCGCCCGGAGGAAGTGTCCGAGGACCACGCGCCCACAGTGGAGGGGTCGCCGCCCGGAGGAAGTGTCCGAGGACCACGCGCCCACAGCAGAGGGGTCACCGCCCGGAGGAAGTGTCCGAGGGCCACGCGCCCGCCACAGAGGCGACGCCATCAGGAGGAAGTGTCCGAGGGCCACGCGCCCGCAGCAGGGGCGGTGTGCACCTGCCCGGGACAGACGGAATGCAGGGCACGTGGGCGGCTGTGCCAGCCCACACCGGGCGTCCACACTAGGGAGCGACCGTACAGAAGGTGCCTTTCAAAGACGCCGGGTCAGAAACTTCCCCTCACATGGGAAGGAACACGCGACGCTGTGTCCTTAACGCCACCCACCCGCGGATACGCGGACCTAGGTGAGCGATCACGGTGAGAACTGGTGTGTCTTTTTTCACTAAGACACGGGGAAGCGGACAGTCACAGGAGTCAGGACGTCGGAGCGTGGATCTTTTCTCCTGGACTGCCGCCCACAGGGACGAGACGATGGCTCAGGAGAACGGAAGGTCTACGTCCCTCAGCATGGACCTTCCTGAACTCACTGGACACCTGGTTGAAAAACATAGGCTTTCCCCGCAAACAGCAGACTGAGTGTGGGACCCCGACTCGAGGCTCGACCCTGGCCGATTAGGACGCTCTCCTACCTCAGTGACACGTCTGCGTCACAAACGTAAAGGGATATCTGCAGAATTATCCCGGCCGTTCTTCTTGTTACAAACCGCTGTAAAGATTTTAGACCAGAAAGATCGCCGAGTCCACAGGAGCGGGAGAAGATGGAGAAATCAGGCCGTGGTTTCCTAACGGCCACTGTGGGCTCTGACGTGGAGGGAGAGGGTCAGAGGTCACTCGCGGGCGCACCTGGACTGGGTCCCTTCAAGTCAGTCACTGCTTCCCTGCTCGGAAGAGTCCCAACTTGAAGTGTAGCCTGTTCAGTCATCTTCCGTCTTAGTTTCAAATGCCCAGCAGAGTGATAAGTAAGTCATGCACCTCACCGAGTGGGGCCCCCCGATACTCCAAGTCCCTGCCTGGCCCCCCCACACACGGTCATCACGCTAGCATTGTCTACATTCCCTGTCTGAACTGTAATAAAAAAATGAACACCCTGGCCGGTTGGCTCAGCGGTAGAGCGTCAGCCCAGCGTGTGGAAGTCCCAGGTTCGATTCCCGGCCAGGGCACACAGGAGAAGCACCCATCTGCTTCTCCACCCCTTCCCCTCTCCTTCCTCTCTATCTCTCTCTTCCCCTCCCGCAGCCAAGGCTCCATTGGAGCAAAGTTGGCCCAGATGCTGAGGTTGGCTCTGTGGCCTCTGCCTCAGGCGCTAGAATGGCTCTGGTTGCCAAAGAGCAAGGCCCCAGATGGGCAGAGCATCGCCCCCTGGTGGACATGCCGGGTGGATCCTGGTTGGGCACATGCGGGAGTCTGTCTCTCTGCCTCCCTACTTCTTACTTCAGAAAAAAAAACCCAAAAAAGGAAAGAAAGAAAAGATGAGAAAAATAAAAGTAGCATCTGAGAATTACCAAGAGCAAAGTAAATAATTATTCACGAACACATTTGGAATACTTTAGAAATATGTTATATTTAGGAAGCGATTTCTCTATTTAATAACAAAAGCAAAGCCGGTGATTTTATCAGGATTTGTAGAACTCCGTCACAGTAGAGAGTCACCAGCGCTTGGTGGGCTCAGTCACGGCCAGCTGTCCCCTGTGTGATTCTGCCGACTACCGTGGTGACCCTGAGCCGGTCCCTCTTTGCCGGGACTCCCTGAGCCCAGACCCAGCTGTGTCGGAGCCAGTCTACCCAATGAGCTGGGAGGAAACTCATGCATGGCCGGCGTGTTCCTGGGAAAACGTCCCCCCTTTAACAGAAACGACAGGACAGAGAGGGAGCCTGAGGGTGCGTCCCTTCCTCACTGTGCCGGGCTTTCAACACTGACGCCATCCTGGAGCCAACACGGCCATCGTGAGGCCCTGCACACTGAGACTCACCAGGACTCCCGGCCACGGCACCGGCACCGGGACAGCGGAGAGGGGAGGAGGAAGTGCCCAGGCCACGGCCGACATCACTGAGCCTCTGAGCGAGGCCGGCCCACCTGACCTAGATTGACCCGTGAGGGCGGAGTCACGCAGGGTCTAAGACACGTGTTCTGCAGCCAAGAGCCTTTCTAAGCGAGAGCCTGCTCCCTGCACCTCCGTCACAGAGCTCGTGTCACATGATCTGCATTTCTCAAATGCAAGACATCCCATCCTTCAGTGACACCCCAGGGACCCTGCTGAGACAATCTGCTTGTCCACAGGTCTGGGGTCACCCTTGACCTCTCCTGTGTACAGAGAGTAGTCGGAGACTCCAACACAACACAGCCTCTTCCCCAGAAACACACTGATATCATGACGCACCCAAGTCCATGGGGCTTGTGGTGGTGGTGGGGGGGCTACCCGCAAACCATCGCGAACGCCCCTTATGGTCCTCGGAGAGGATCCGAATGTCAGACGCATGACTCAAACGATTCCTTTCTCTGCTTTGGATTTTCCTTTTGGTTGATTTCATTTCATTAGAAATATCAAGTGCTGACCTCAGGCTTCTGGACGGAACTCTTTGTGCTGCCTCCTCTGAAGGAGGAAGGGACTCCGGTGACAAGGACCAGCCACAGGAAGTCGACGCCTCTGGACCAGGGTTCCGGAAAGACTCTGACCGTGACTCTGTCCCCGTCTGCGGAGGGACCAAGGTTGTGTTGGGCTTCAGGACCCTCCTGGGTGACATGGAAAATGATACCCATCCCCTCACGCTCTTCTGGGAAGTACAATGGGTGGTGTGCAGGTGCTGTGTGACCAGCGGGATTCGTAGGTAGCCTTGTCGTTAGCAGGCATCTTGTCACGTGCTTCGTGACCAGGACAGTGCGAGGCCAAGTTCGGGTCCGCGGCTGTCATAGCTGGTGCCGGTCAAGAGAGGTCATTTGCTTCTGCTTGAGAACACGCATTTCTGTTCCAACCAGAAGTCTTATTTAAGTAATTACTGGTCATAAGAATAGTGGTGTTTACCAGGCCCTCCTACCCAGACTTCTACATCGATTATTGCATATAATCCCCACGAGTCAGATGTTACAATTCGCAGTGAATAGACCAGTGGCTCAAAGACACAAAGTAACTTTATATAGAGTCACCCAGACCTAAGTGGAGAGGCTGGGATTCTCTCGAGAGTGTTACAATGTGTCTGTCTCACTCACAGATTGCAGCTGGGCTCTGTCCTCTTGAGCAGCGGGCAGGGACTGGGTGGGAGGGGCGCCAGGGCCGGGCGGGAGGGCCAGGGTCACTGACCGCAGGCCAAGGCCATCAGCCCGTATGGCTCCCTGGGACCCTCCCGCTGCAACCCTTGGGTATTTGCTGGTAGCCAGGGCCTGCGCAGGACTGCTTATTGTCGCAAAAAGAAGCACAGCTTCAGCCTACCACCCACCCAATGGGGAACAGGCGCGTTTTTCCTCGAGATGTTTTTTTAAAAGAATGCTAAAATTAGAGCTTGGGCAGCTGCAGACAAGAAAGAAAACAAATGAAAGCAAGAATTGAAGATGAAAGCCTCGTTAAGGAGCAAAGAGACCTCCCCTTTCCTCCCATGACCAAGGCAGCCGCGGCCCCTGGGACCTTCGGGACAGCAAAACAATTCACACGCAAGTGTCATTTTGTCCGCTTAATACGTTCATCTGGGGTCGGCTCTCGCAGGAAGTCAATTAACTTAATTTCGAAACGGGACACGTGTCAAAACAAGCCGGCTTTGACCCGGGAAGCGACAGCCCGCACACTCACACCACGCCCTCTTCCAGTGACCGGTTACAGCTGAGACAGGGGCCGCCAGGGGAAGCGTTCAGATACCACGGTAACAAGGGGCTTCCCACTTGCAGCCACGAACCCACAGCCTCAAGTTGGAAGAAGGCATCATTAGCTGTCCTTAAAAATTGTATTATAGGCCCTGGCCGGTTGGCTCAGCGGTAGAGCATCAGCCTGGCGTGCGGGGGACCCGGGTTCAATTCCCGGCCAGGGCACATAGAAGAAGCGCCCATTTGCTGCTCCACCCCCACCCCCTCCTTCCTCTCTGTCTCTCTCTTCCCCTCCCACAGCCGAGGCTCCATTGGAGCAAAGATGGCCCAGGCGCTGGAGTGGCTCTGGTCGCGGCAGAGCGACGCCCCAGAGGGGCAGAGCATCGTCCCCTGGTGGGCAGAGCGTCGCCCCTGGTGGGCGTGCCGGGTGGATCCCGGTCGGGCGCATGCGGGAGTCTGTCTGACTGTCTCTCTCCGTTTCCAGCTTCAGAAAAATATTTTAAAAAAAATTGTATTATACTTTACCAAGTTCCTGCCGCCCCCCCTCCCCACCAGGAGCACGTCTTTGTTCATTCTGCACGCCCAAGCTGGACCCTCACTTTCTCAAGGTCCCTGCGCTGCCCTGCCTCCCGCAGAGCTGAGCCCAGCACCAGACCCTCAGGGAAGGTGCCCCTGATGCCCACACGTTCTTTCCAAGAAATCGGTCTACGTGGTCAGGATTTTTAGGACGTCTTTGTCTGGCAAAGCATTTTCTATTTAATGTCAAGTACCCAAAGTGAAGGTCTCCTGTAATTTTTTTTCTCTAACGACCTTTACGTAGAAGAGAATGACGTGCCCTCATTGGAATGCCCGTCGGACAGGCTCGGGACGCCCTGCCGTCACGACCGGGGTGAGATGTGGAGAGAGTCCGTCCTCGGCTCTGCTGGCTTCTCCTGGTGCTGGTCTAGTTTTAGTCACTTCAAACCTTTTTATAATGCTTTCTTTTTTATTATTATTTTTTTAATAAAGGCAGACGGATATTTTATTTTATGTGTGATAGCTTTAGTTCTAAGCTGGGCTCATTTCAAACTGGAGACTATCCCTACAAGAATGCTAGCTCATTGCACAATATTACTGCCTTTTGGAGGAGGAGAAAGAAGGGTTAAAAATATCACATCGATCTATCTGCGCACAGATGATCAGATCAAAGCTCCCATTACAGAATGCCTCTTTGTAGTAGTGAAAAAAAAAAGGTCTGACGTTAATGAAACTGAAACACAAAGCACAGCTCTGGGTCTCTTCAGCCTCGACCTGCACGGCCAATCTCTCGTTCTCCTGTTCACCTCGGACACGTCCCTTCCTCACAGAGGCCACTTCAGGGATAATTAGGAACTGCCCTTTCAGGAGGGGCCCGGCGTTTCTGCGGTTATCTGTGGGAGGGTACACCCCGGCCGCGCTCTTGCGTGGACAGTTGACCTTCGGGGCAGGCGCGGGGAAGGCGTGACGCATCTGTGGTGCTGAAGACTCCTCTGTTGTCCCCGGTCCTTATGAAAAGGAACACACACAGGACATCCCCCCCCCCCCCGAACCCCTGAGTCCGGTTCACCGTTCAGAAGGGCTTGGCTCAGGAATTTAATCTTGAGTTCTAATAATTATAATAGGCGTTTCTTTTAAACCGGGCGTTAGCCTGGGGCAGTTCGTTCCCACGTTGAACCAGTAAAAAGACAAAGTGAAGCTGACACAGCCTGGGGGGTTTAGGCGAGGAGGGGACGAGGACGGTTCAGAGCAGCGCGTTAATAAAGCTGTCGCACGCGGTCCGGCCTGAGTTAAAGACCGTTAACGTCACGCGGGAACCCGACTGCTTTCGTGGTCCGAGCGGTATCAAATCGCTGCCTGCCGTGAGGGGTGCAGACGCGATTTCCAAGGAGATTGAGCAGGAACGAGTTCTAGGCACTCTGTTCCTAGGTTTGGAAAACGAAGCCTAACACACGTGATCTCCTGTCTGAGGTCATAGGCTCGCCCCCCCACCACCACCACAGTCCCTGTTCTCCTGTCTGAGGTCATAGGCTCGCCCCCCGCCCCCCCACCGTCCCTGTAAAAGCCACCCTCACGCTCTCGTCCAGACCAAGACCAGAGCTCAGCACAGAGTACGTCGTGCCTAGTTCAGGAACCTCTTCCTCTTAAATCACGCCGTATCTCTTTATATAAAGGCTGCCCCATCTGCAAACATTTATTATCCTGTGCCCGGGTGGTCACTCACCTTTCATAACAGACACAGGTGGGTGATCGCAAAAGCTCGTATTTCAGCAGAGGCGCGGAGGAGCTGAACTGTGGGTTGATGGTGCTGGATGGGTTTTTATTTCGCTTTAAAGTTTTATCAGTAGCCTTTAAAGTCAAGTGTTTTTTTTTTAAAAAAAACAAACATGTCAGCCCATTGAAGAGAGTGCATCCTGTTTCTCCTCTCCTGTCTGTGCCTTTCCGCCTGAGGGTGTCTGCATGCAAACAGGTCGTAAAGGGTAACAGAGTTGCAAAGACCGGTGAGGCTCAAGACTTGTCCCTGAAGAGCACACAGGAAGGGGACAGACGGTTCCGGGACACAGTAGCGAGACTCTCACGGACTGCCGTGTGCCGCGTGTGCAAAAGGCACACAGACTCCAGAGATTTCAAAGGGGGCAAAAATATGTGAAAAACCTCATGAATAAGCTTTGCGTGGATTCCATGCTCAAAGGATGCTATTTTGGACACGTGGGTTAAATAAACTAGGGGATTAAAATACTTCCCTCGCTGACTCCTTCTTTTTGCTAATGCCATTGCTAACCTATCGAAGAGGTGGGGAACGTGCATCTGACGTGGCATTTCTGTTGGACGGCACCGCCGAGAACCACGCAGGCTCACGGGCGTCGCGTTAGAATTCCGCCGTGTGGACCTTAGACAGCGTGGAGACAGGGCAGTCATTGCGGCCGACGGGCAAGGTGTGTGGAAGGCTCCACAGGACGGTCAGAGCACGTCCATGGTGCCCAGGTCACCGTCGACGAGGCTGAGGATTCCCCTCACACTCCCCAAGGCGCCCCGAGCTGCGTGGGGCAGGACCAGGATGCGAACGCAGGTCCATCGGACGCTAGAACCTGGGTCTGCACCCTGCAGAATCAAGTGTGTCCAGAAAGCCTGTGTCTGACTGACCGCCACAGAATAGTGCCTCCGTCTTCCGACGCCGTTCTCTCCGCTGTCCACCTGGTTCCTGACGCCCACGTGACTACACGCGTCCACCGCAGTTCAGGTCTGCGCAGTTCAGTGACCCCACGCCTCCCTCCGCCGTTCTCCGGTGTGGCTCCGATGGCGCCCCCCCCCCACCCCCAGCCACGGCTTCCCAGCTTTCTCCTGGCGGCAGGTGGGCTCGTTCTACCTGACTCAGTTTCCCAAGGCAGGCGCTCCATCTCCCGTCCTCATGCTCACCACGGAGGTGAGCGTCTAGCCAGCAGACCGAACGGTGTATGAGGTGGAAACACGGGCCCGAAGGTGGAGGGGGCAAGCTAAGTTCTGCGTTTGGTCACCGAATAATCATCCAGAACGGAAAACGCTGGTAGGAGAAATGAGGAAATTGGCGTTCGCTCGGATCGTGTGTCCCCGTCACCTGAAGCGACGCACACGCTGGACTCCCGCCCGACTTCCATTACCCAGCTACCAAATACGAGGTTTGCGCAGTTGAAGATTTGTGGATGAAATTCACGGGCAATTACACTTAGGAAAGTCTTGCGAGAAATATACAATGGAGCTGTAGAGATATTTTATAGTCCGCTTTTTCTATTGTGTCCAAACTCGCCGCGGAAGCTGTAAATGAGGCGAGGTCCCCGGAAAAGGGCCCACGTGGTCTGCGTAACGGGTTTGCTTTGACGGGAAAGACAAGTGCCCCAGACGTCCGCTTCCTTCCTTCCCCAAGTACTGATACATCATTCCTGAGTCACAGGGTGGCTACTTCCCGTCCCTGAAGCCAAAACCGGCCCCGTCACCTGAATGATGCTTCACTGTGTCCTTCGGTGGGGCTGCCGGTCTCGAACCCCAGATCTAAACACGCCAATCTGGGCTCCACTGTAACAACTGGGGAGTCCATGTGGGGGCCTGCCGGGCACAGGCTTGGTCCTATCTGTGTGGGGTCCCTGAGAACGGTCCGGCCCGGTGCCACCGTCCTGATCACAGGCCCACTCACCGAGGCACAGGCACAAGGCCGCTGAGCTGCCCTCATTCAAGGGTGACGTCCCTAATGGCACTCCCGGCCCAACAGCTGGAACAGTGGTCGTAACTCTTTGTTTTGGGACCGCCCTGTGTAATGTAGAATGCTGACCAGCATCGCTGGCCTCTGCCCAGTAGATGCGAGGAGGGCCCCCTCCAAGTGTGACCTCGGAGACACCCCCCCAGGCATCGCACACTAATGTCTCTGGAGAGGGGAGGGAGCCCTCTCGTCACCGCGCACCGCTGGGCTAGAGCGCAGACTCGGGCACCAGAGCGGGGAGGGAGCCCTCTCGTCACCGCGCACCGCTGGGCTAGAGCGCAGACTCGGGCACCAGAGCGGGGAGGGAGCCCTCTCGTCACCGCGCACCGCTGGGCTAGAGCGCAGACTCGGGCACCAGAGCGGGGAGGGAGCCCTCTCGTCACCGCGCACCGCTGGGCTAGAGCGCAGACTCGGGCACCAGAGCGGGGAGGGAGCCCTCTCGTCACCGCGCACCGCTGGGCTAGAGCGCAGACTCGGGCACCAGAGCGGGGAGGGAGCCCTCTCGTCACCGCGCACCGCTGGGCTAGAACGCAGACTCGGGCACCAGAGGGGGGAGGGAGCCCTCTCGTCACCGCGCACCGCTGGGCTAGAGCGCAGACTCGGGCACCAGAGGGGGGAGGGAGCCCTCTCGTCACCGCGCACCGCTGGGCTAGTGCAGACTCGGGCACCAGAGCGGGGAGGGAGCCCTCTCGTCACCGCGCACCGCTGGGCTAGAGCGCAGACTCGGGCACCAGAGCGGGGAGGGAGCCCTCTCGTCACCGCGCACCGCTGGGCTAGAGCGCAGACTCGGGCACCAGAGGGTTTGAATCCTCGCCCCTCATCTCTGTGCTTGTAGGACCACAGGTGACGATGGAGTCAGTCTCAGGGCTTAGCCTCCTGCTGAGGAACATGGGGATCGCGAGCCTTTTCCTACAAGGTGGTCGTGGGGATGAAAATCCTGAGCCGACAGGAAGTGTCAGCGGGGTGCCTGGCAGGCAGTGAGCGTCGTGCAAGATGTAGCTGCTGCTGTTATTAAAACGAAATCATACGACTGAGGCGTAAGTCTGCGGCAAACTGGTCTGTTTGCTGAAGAAGACACGGAACACTCCCGGACTCGGCTTTCTCGTGAATAAACGGGGTGGGGGTGGGGGGGAAGAGCACACCAAGGGTTTGCTGGCTAAGAGTTCTGGTTCCGGTTCTAGAACAGGACTGTCCGGGCGGGAACCTTGAACAGGTCACTGACGGTCCCAAAGCCTCGTGTTTGGATTCCAAAATACCTGGATGGTGAAACTCTCACCCCACAGGGTTCTTGTGAGAATGAACCGAGATGATGTCGACAAAAATCTCAGCAGAACATGGAAGAACGCAGCAAATGCTCGGGTTGTGGCAGCAGCGTTATTACTGTTGGTCTCTCCAGTTATTTAAAGTACATATAAATACAAAAACGAGGGGGAACATGGCATTCCGGAGAGGAGCCTCCTTGGAGTTTGGAGGAGAAAAAGAAACTGGACCAGTTCATTTATGTAACTTTAGTAGATGTCAGGTCCAGAGTGCCCTGGAGTAAATGGAGAGAAGCCACTTAGCCGGGGACCTCAAAAGGCCAAGGAGAACAGGCATTTGGCGAGGCATTGTGAGGGTTTTCTGAATATGACTGAAGTGGACAACCACCTTATTAGGCCGGACAAGCATAGGACCGCAGAGAGGAATGCCAACGTGGCTGGCACACTAGGACGCCCAGGGAACTCCCTGGTCAGGCCAGCAGGAAGCCACGGAAAACACAGGAAGCCACGGAAAACACAGGAAGCCACGGAAAACACAGGAAGCCACGGAAAACACAGGAAGCCACGGAAAACACAGGAAGCCACGGGAGCACTCTCTCCCTGTCCCTCGAGCCTGTACTGCCCGTGACAAGCACAGCATCAGCCACATAGCAGGTACACGGCCACATCACCCACTGATGCTTACAGACCCAGCGATCCAACCCCGATCAGAGTGTTGGGCAGAGCCGCCAGGCACACCGTAGGATAATCTAGGGGAACGGATCTCCCTCAAGTCCTCCCCGGGGGCCGCCTTCACTACAATCCTTCAGAGTCTGGTTAACACCCATCCTGAGAGGCCGCAGCGAACAGAGATCACCTGTCACTGGAGACTGACAAAACCGTCCCTGTCACCAACGACAATGCCGAGGTACGATCAGGAAAGTGGAGGTGACACAACGGCACCTGAGGCAGAGGTCTGCCCCGTCTTCCTGACCGCTGGAGTCACAGAGGGGTTGCGCTCACGGCAAAGTTCAGACGTCACCCTACCGAGGGTGACACCCTGCCGCCACTGCCCAGGAGTTCCAGAGGACATCCACGCAGGTCGAGTGACCCCAGGCCAGGGGGTCTTCACGCAGGAACCCTCAGAGTGGCTCGGGGGGTGATTCCGGGACAGCGTCGCTTAGAAAGCAACTGGACACCTGAGACACCAGGACGTCTGGAGTTAGTGTTGAGCTGGGAGTCCACGCAAGGACCGTCCTGAATGACCGATGGTGGTGACGGCCGTACGCACACGGGGCGACCACTGCAGGGCGCGTCTGCACTCCTGCGACCAGCCACAGGTCAGAGGCCTTTAACTCCACACTCGACACACTAGGGCAGGGGTTCTCAAACTTTTTGAAGTCAGGGCACATTTAAAATCCTACAAATAATTGTAGGTGCCCTATAGACAAATTTCTGAGAAATACGTTATAAAAATTAAGTCAAATGTTAAAGAAAAAATATATAAAGTCCAAGCATGCTTTTATATTAATTAAACAAAATAAATACGACAAAATTAAATTTATGCTGACATTAAAAAACATTTTTATGTTACGTTTTTTGAGTTATGCTCTTTAGAATTTGTTATAAAGAGGGGTTAAAAATTTTTTTTAAATGACAATAAAGTTATTCTTTTATATATAGATAGATACATTCTTAGTAAGATTTAGTAAATTCGGCAGGTCCTGGTGCGAATGTGTTAAGTTTTTTCATTCTTGTGTTTATGAGAAACATGAACCTGATGTGTCCTAGTGATTTCTTCAATGTTTGGGCATATATTTGAAAGGCAAACTCTCATTTCCTCGTCAATACATTGAAGAATTCCTCTCTTTTTACTCTTCATTGTGTTGAGTGCAGAAAACCCCCACCATACATATCATCTTAACTTGACACCAAACAAAGGATAGAAGAAACTTGCCTCCAGTCTTTCCAGGGAACATGGGGGGTAGTGTAAACAGTTCAGCACCACAGCTTAACAGCCTTTTGCAACCTAATCAGGCAAGTGAGGTGGGGGGTTGGGCAGACTGTCAGCTTACAGCCAATTCCTCAGACCTCTGTTCCCCCAAAAATCTAAACTCCAAAAACTCTTTGGTTATTTGGTCCCCAACAGGCACATATTTTTCTGGAATACCATGGGGCGCACCTGGACATCTTCTAGGACACCCCAGTGCACCCTGGCGCACACTCTGAGAACCACTGCTCAGGGGTCTGTTCGAGAGAAATGCGACTAAATACAGCGACGGCAGCCCAGCTGTATCTCATATGACAGACCTGCCGGCCACAGGGGCTGTCCGTCTGGAGGGCTCTGCTGAGAGACAGCATGGGGTGTTCCGACGTTGATTGATGGGCACGGGGTTAGCAGGAAAGAGCACCTGGACGCAGCAGTGACGACCGCCCCACCTCCAGAGGAGGAAGAGCGATCACAGTTCAGCCATCCAGTCACTACTCCTGTCTCCAAAGCTGAAGTGAGCCCCTGAAAACCAGCTCCTTGCCTTCCAGGGGCTTGCTGCCCTGGGGGACCCGGTGGATAGGGCTGTTCAGCCGGAAAGGGCCAGAAGCAGCGAGCCTTTGGCAGCAGTTGAAGTGGCAGAATGAGAGGCGTGCGCGTCAGAGCTCTGAGCGGCTTCTAGTGGCATCTCGGGAAGGCAGGTCTTTTCTGTCCGCCTGCCGCCCGCCACCAGCATCGCCACGCGGTCCTCCGGGGCAAGGCCACGACGAAAGGCCGGGTGTGCCACACCGGGGGTGCCGGTGGCGCCCAGCGACGTGACCCCTTCATCCGGCCCCCAGGTAACACGGTACCAGGTCTGAGTGCGCCCTGCGCTGCAGACGCACGCACGTCAGATGCAGCGACGAGGAGCCGGCGAGCGCGGTGGGCAGGGCGAGAGGTCCCACCGCGGCCGCGCGTCGGCCTCGCTCCTGAGCTGATCTGACCTCTCCTCGGACTTCACGGTTCACGTCCATACCCGGATAACCTGAAACGAATGTCCCTTTTAAAGACGGAGACGGCTCGTAACTCCTGACGTGAGGGGCAAAGAAGGCTGGAAATGGACAATGTGTGTCCACGTCCACAATGAGGTCGGACCTCGGCAAAGGGCCCCATCGCTTCTGTATCAACCAGGGGGCAGGTCGCCACTTGGGCATCCGCTGAGATGGCAAAGCCACCTGCCCAGACATGTGCGTCGTTTTCTTAACCACAGCGGCCATGTATCCGCTTGCCAATGTAAAGGGCAACACGGATGCCCGCACTTCTTAGCGTCAGCCAAGAAAGAATAGGCTGCCCTCAGCCGTGGGTATACGTGTGCACACACCACACACGCACACACACGCACACACATGCATGCACACGCATGCACACAAAGGGTGGCATGTAAGGCACACCAGGCGGAAAGAGAGAATTGTACAACCTCGTGTGCAAACTAAAGCCCGACCTCACATAAGCCACTAACAACACCGACAAAGATGTTCGACGGCAAAGCCGACAGCCGGCGGGACGGCCACGGGCTGGTACTTACGAGCGCTGCTACGACCTTGTTTGCACTTTTCCCAACACAAACCCGCTGAAAAGGGAGCTGACAATGAGCCTCCGCCTGAAAAAAATAACCACAATAAAAACAAGACTCTCGGGCTCACCGTTCTCTCCCTCCGTGAAGCTCTCCGAGACATTTACGGGCTCTGACTTGGGGGGAAAAAATTAATTCCGTTCTTGAAAAGCTCTTTGGTAAAATGCATTGTCTTAACAAGCCCACCCCACCCCCACCCCAACGGGTCATTTGCAGCATTTTATAAGAGGGAATGAAGAGGCAACGCCCCGTGGATATCTCCAGACTCCGTGAAGACATCACAACTCGAGTGCGTCACCTGAGAGTCGGGGATTTCTATTCTATCATAAATCACTGGCATAAAAGGAGAGAAGGACGGAGCAGACGCTGACCGGCGGGCTCCGTCTGCGACACCCGAGAGCGGCAGGCATCTCCGCTGGGCAGAGCCCGTTGCCATTTTGTGAAAACCCGTTTCGTCTTATTGGCTCGTAGGAACCGACACTGGATTAAAGACGAAGCCATCCGTTGTCACGTTACTGCCTGGTTTAACTCAGGGCAGCTCAGGGAGAAGCAAAGGTGTTTGGACGCTGTGAATGCGGGCACAGTCCCCGGGCGATCATTCACACTGAGCACGAGACGGTGTGACTCAGAACTCAGACCCGGGACTGACCAGAAGCGCTGCTCTCACCTCGACTCCAGCGACGCTCCCTCCGCCTGGCTCACCTCTTGGTGCACAGAAGCTAATCACCGACTTCTGTGGCGCACCGAAAATATACCATTTTTTGTGATCTCACAACAACTACAAAAAAGGTATAATTTTGATTCGCTGACACCGGACAGCTGCTGTTGTGTTGGCTGTTGTCATTTTTCTATTTAATTTGACAATCTGAGGGAAAAGAGGTCAGTGCCTCTGCCCTGACTGTAAAATCAGGCGTTGTGTGTTCTAAAAATTCTTGCAGCCCCCCCCCCAGCCCGTGGGAACATCATCGCTCTAGGCAAAAGTGAAGAGTGTCTGTCCCTCTCGCATCCTCTCAAACGGGCTGGCTCTGCACCCTGGGCTTGTTAGCTCTGTCTGTCCCCGTGGCTGGTGGCAGATACCTGGTCTGAGCAGGAATCTGTCAGAAATAAGTGCAAAGCAGATCTGCTCCTCGGTGTAGCAGAGAGTGGTCCACGTCCCCTCCTGCGGGTGGTGCTGGACACACCCACGAAAACAAGTGAGGGAGCCCCATGATGGTCAGAGTCCTGGGCACTTTTTCCCAACTCTAGTGACCGTTATGAACTGGGTATCAGACTTGGGATGCCAGCTCCTCTGGAGAGAACGGCAGGAGCCAAGCCGTGCCCGAGGACTTCCACGGGGCGCGGAAGGTCTGCATTCAGGTGAAGACCACCCACAGGACCCCCTATGCGGGATGGAGCCACGACCCGACAGCAGATCGTAAGCAGTGTACCCGGGAGTCTGAGCGAGCACAGGCCAGTGGCAGCCTCTGGTCTGCTGTGTACGTCTAGACAAGCGAAGACAGAGCCTCGGGGAATGAAGGAGGCTGGGACCCCACCGGGGTCAGCGCCTGCCGGTAACACGGCGTTGAACATGTCATGGCCTTCTCCAGGGCAAAAGTTACAATTAAAAAAAAACAACTGTAGCCTGACCTGTGGTGGCGCAGTGGATAAAGCGTCGACCTGGAAATGCTGAGGTCGCCGGTTCGAAACCCTGGGCTTGCCTGGTCAAGGGACATATGGGAGTTGATGCTTCCAGCTCCTCCCCCCTTCTCTCTCTCTGTCTCTCCTCTCTCTCTATCTCTGTCTCTCCCTCTCCTCTCTAAAATGAATTAAAAAAAATACTTTTTAAAACTGTATATGATTCTTTACTGTTTGGATTTCTAACCTCGCATACGTACTGTGATTTAACTTTATTTTTTTAATGGCCGCAGAGACACAACTGGATGTGAAGTAGGGTGAACGTTAATTTGTTACTAAGCAACAAAACCCGTAGATATTATTTTTTAAAGAGACACCTGAATACCTTTCAAATGTAACCAAAATATCCGTAAGGGACCTAAAGGCTGTAGTAGTCAAGAATACAGGCTTTAGACTCTGGAACTTGGCTGCTTGGGTCCAGGCAACTAGTTTGTGACCCAAAGCAAGGCATGCTGCCCACTCTGTGACTTAAGTTTCCTCGTCTGTCAAACAGGGCTCACAGTCCTCCCCTGACAGGGTTCTGAGGAATCAGAGTTCTTATATATAAAACACTTAGTTCAGTGGCCAGCACAAAAAAGAGATGTTCCAAGGCGACTGTGCCCCCGAGAGGACACATTGTATACTCCATTTTCCGGAGACATGCTTACGATCAAGGGAGAGCCCTCCTGCTGCTCTGTAAGTGCTTCCAGTTGTCACTCTGCGCAAATGTAATTTCCTTTTACATAAAACTGCTAGGTCTCAGCTGGGATTTATAATTTTATATAATTTATTTATTTATTTATTTTCAGTGAAAGGAGGGGGAGGCTTGTGCCCTGACTAGGATCTACATGGCAAGCCCACTAGGGGGCAATGCTCTGTCCATCTGGGGTTTGCTCTGTTGCTCAGCAACCGAGCTCTTCTTAGCACCTGAGGTGGAGGCTATGGAAGCATCTTCAGCACCTGGGGTCAACTCCCTCCATTTGAGCTATGGTTGCAGGAGGGGAAGAGAGAGAAAAGAAAGAGGGGGAAGGGTGGAGAAGCAGATGGTTACTTCTTCGATGTGACCTAACTAAGAACCCAGGACATCTGCACGCTTGGCCGATGCTCTACCACTGAGCCAACTGGCCAGGGCAATATTTTGGTTTCAAGTCAGACCGTCCTAAAGATTTTGCCTCTTTTTTTTTTTTAATTAATTTATTTATTTATTCATTTTAGAGAGGAGAGAGAGGGAGACAGAGAGAGAGAGAGAGAGAGAGAGACAGAGGAGAGAGGAGAGAGAGATGGGGGGAGGAGCTGGAAGCATCAACTCCCATATGTGCCTTGACCAGGCAAGCCCAGGGTTTCGAACCGGCAACCTCAGCATTTCCAGGTCGACGCTTTATCCACTGCGCCACCACAGGTCAGGCCAAGATTTTGCCTCTTAATCAAAACTCTAATTCACCCTGTTTATTTATTGTAGTGATGGCTACTTTATAACATCCACCTTCGTGGTAGACCACTCTGTTCCTGTTCTGCATTGTGAGTCGTCAGAGTCGAATTCTGTATAATCTAAGTCATAATCAAATGAATGTACAAAAAAACCGCTCGGGACCTACATCATTTCGTTATTTTATTTTTACTTTCCTAATAAACAGTGCACGCTACATTTCTGAACTCTACCTCTGAAAAGCTTCATGATTATAACCATGGTATTTAATCCCAGTGAACTTCGGTTTCCTAATATTTAAAAAAAAACAACTTTTTTATTGATTGATTTTAGAGAAAGAGTAAGAGAGTGAGAGAAACAGCCACTTGTTGTCCCACTTATTTAGGCATTCATCGGCTGTTTCTTCTACGTGTCCAGACTGGGGATCGAACCAACAACCTTGGTGTAAGGGGAGGTCACTCTAACCCACGGAGCTACCCGGCCAGGGCCTCAGTTTCTTCATCTTTAACATTACTAGACTTCTTAGGGGGATCATTGTCAGTTATATAAAAGTCTAATCACTATGCTGTGCACCTAAAATTAATACAATACTGCATGTCCACTGTAATTGAAAAAATAAATTTAAAAAATAATGTATACTTGATTATAGTTTGCCTCAATACTTCATGTTGTTTAAAACAATGTTTCATGTATATAGAAACATGTTGTATTTTACAGTTATCACTTTAGGGGGCATTTTTGCTATTCTCATGAATTTTATTTTCGCTATTTTTTTTTAAATTTTTATTTATTTGAGTGTTCGTGGCAAATAAATGGACATCTTTCTCATCAACATATTTTTAAGTAGCATGTGGTTTGCGACGGACGTGAACATTCACTGTACGTAGCAGACTGACTGGAAATGCTGCAGACATTTTCTGATTCGGTAACTTGATGATTCCGACTCGATTACTTTCTCTTCTTAACGAGTTCGTCACATCGTCACAAACGCGGAGACTGTTCTGTGCAGAAAAGACTGTTCCACAAACTAGGTCGTTTGTCACGATCATGTCTTCTTGGAAACGTATCAAAGCTTACAGCGTGTTCACACTGCCTCAGTGTCGACGGCCTCCTTCCCCTCAAAGGAAGGTTACAGAATGATCGTGCAGGGTCCCTGGGCGCGGGAAGACGTGAGAGGAGAAGCTCACGGTAAGGGAGAGCCATGACTCTCTGTGGTGACCGGGACCTGTCCAGCCGTCACCGCAGGCGTGGCCATGTCTCAGAACTCCGCGAGGAGGCGGAGTGCTCTAACCGGGGCGAATGTCTCCTGGGCACACGGCGATGTCATCGGGCCCTTCCTGTCACCGTTTCCTAAGTGCTGCGTGCAATCTTCCCTCCACACGGGGATGAAGTCACATGCTGTCTGTCTAAGGAGAGACTGCTCCTCCCGTACCCTCTGCTCTGGCCCTTGCTCCTCCCAACTCCTTCACAGACATAAAGAAACATGACAAGCCCTGGCCGGCTGTTCAACGGTAGAGCGTCAGCCTGGCGTGTGGAAGTCCTGGGTTCGATTCCTGGCCAGGGCACACAGGAGAAGCGCCCATCTGCTTCTCCCTCCCTCCCCTTCTCCTTCCTCTCTGTCTCTCTCTTCCCCTCCCGCAGCCAAGGCTCCATTGGAGCAAAGATGGCCCGGGCGCTGAGGATGGCTCCATGGCCTCCGCCTCAGGTGCTAGAATGGCTCTGGTTACAATGGAGCAACGCCCCAGATGGGCAGAGCATCGCCCCCTGGTGGGCATGCCGGGTGGAATCCGATCGGGCGCATGCGGGAGTCTGTCTGCCTCCCCGCTTCTCACTTCAGAAAAATACAAAAAGAAACGTAATAGATACTGAAGGTGCAAAAGCCTGCCTATCATGAATGATAAATACCAATTCAGTTAATAGAAAATATAAGACTAAAACATGGACGCTTTTGAGTTTTAAGAACCCCTGCCCATGTCCATCCTCCCTGTCTGCCCCACAAATACGCTGCTCACAAAAATTAGGGGGTATGCCAAAATGAGTATGAAGCGATAAAATATCCCCTAATTTTTGTGAGCCGTGTATGACGGGTCCCGTGCAAATGAATAAAACGACAAGCTCCCGCTGCAATCATCGACGAGGGCCCATCAGTGCTTTGTAATCCATCGCCGGGCTGGAATCGTGCAAACCAAGTCCCTTCCCTAAGAGGATCTCTCTGATGCCTCCATCAGGCGGCGAGGGCGGGACTGTCGTGGCAGAGAACCCCTGCGCCAAGCTGGTGAGGTCGCCTGAGGCGGGCAGCGGGCGCCCGTAAGGCCTGGTGGGCCGGCAGTGACGGACGGAGGCTGCCCGGTGCTGGAGTCCGAGCCTCTCCTCTCACCGGGGACGCAGGGGCGGGGCGGGTGGTAACAGACACCCAGCAGAGCCCGTGCGGACGTCGGGCCCCCAGCCCGCTGTGGGGGCTCCCTGGGCACAGCCATGGCTTTGCACCCCCTCCAGTCCCCCCCCCGCAATCCTTGTCACTGTCCCCTCACAGCGGGCCTGATTCCCAAGCTGTCTGCAATTCAGAACTTGACTCATGATGCCTGAGACAACCAAGCATCAGCCGAAGCGCTCTCCCTGGACAAGAAGGTCTACAGGAAAACAGAGATGCTTACTTCCTGCCCCAAATTCCCGGCTCTGACCAATGAGGGAAGGAGAGAAGCGGGTTAAGATTTCTAGACGTTTCCAGCACATGTCTGTGGAGACTCTAAGCACGGTGGACAGATTTTTTGATCAGTTTAAGGCAGGGGTCTCAAACTCGCGGCCCACGGGCCGCACGAGGCCCGCCAAACAATTTTGTGCGGTTCGCAGACTAATCCACGAAGTTCAAAATATTTTGGATAAAATTAAGTAAGCCTAGGGGCCTACTTGTATTTTTCATTTCTCTAGCATCCTAGCTAGATATTAGCTTAGTTAACAGCAGTTGTGATGCGAACTACAGTTTCTGGTCGTTTTGTGACACTGAGTAAACTGCATGTACGATTGTGCTTGTTGTACTGATTTTTTTGTTGTTTTCAACTGCAGTGAGAAAAGTGTTGCGTAACAGTTGCCTTTTGTAGACCTAGTGCGGCCCGCCAAATGGCTGTGATCTTGCTCTGCGGCCCACATGCTGAGTTGAGTTTGAGACCCCTGGTTTAAGGGATTTACTGGAGATGAGGAAGGCGCATGACACCCCTAGTCAGGATACGGTGATTAAAGCACCAAAACTGGAACACTTCATAACCGCTCAGGAAAACCACACAGCCGAGACAACCTGCTGCAGCAAAACAGGCATTTTAACACGATTGTGAGGATAGGTACAGACGGACATCAATGCAGTCAACCGATTATTGAGAAAATCATCAATACCGACGCAAGAGAAAAAAAAAAAAAAAAGAGTAACGCGTAGACAGCAGTATATAAAACAGTAATATTGCAACGTGATGAGTTAGTCTATAGTAAATATATTTGTGATAGACACATAAACACATAATACATAGTTTGGCACTGTGTTCAACCCTCTGGGGCTGACTTTTTAATAAAGACCTTCCATTCAAAACTGCTTTAAAATGCAAAGTGAGCCATTCCTGCGTATTCCAGATCACCATGAATATATAATAAAAGGCACGGAGCTCGCCGCCGACACCCCAGACTGTCTAATCCGGCGGAAGACATTAACGGGAGCTCTAAAAATATAATTAAATTCCAGAGAGCGGGTAATGTCGCCATAGGGCCCATGTAAGCTATTATCTACATTAATAAAAATTAAATTTAGACTCTATCCATATCGGAATCATAATATGCCTGGGTTTCAAGGTCATCGGTATTTCATTACTTAAGGATATTCCTTCTTCTCTAGTCTCATAACTTAGATTTGATTAATCTTGAGGGGGAAAGCCAAATTCCTTCTCTTCTTCTCTTCTCTCCCTGCTCTCTTCTCTCTCTTTGGTGGGCAGAGCTAGCTTGTGGAAGCACCACGCCCTTCCTCCCTTCCTGCCTTCTCCTGCTAAGACAGGAGGGAGGGACCCTGAGACCCTGTCTCACCCGGCCACCTTCCTGATGCGCCTTCCTGTTCTCACCTCTGTATGCTAAGCAGAGGACCCTACTGGAAGCAGGCCCTTCTCAGTGTTTTCTCTCTTATTCCAACATCGAGGTTTGGCTGAGTCATGACGGACTCTTCCCGGGACAGGTCACCTCCGGTTCAAAGCTGGAGGCGGGAGGGTCCCCTGGTCCAAGCCCGACCCTCCACTTCCTCTGCAGCCAGACGCCAGCACCGTGGTCACTGAGCGTCCGCTCCCCGGACCGGCAGTGTTCAGCCAGTGAGAACCTGGACAGGAGCCCGGGTGCGCCTGACGAGACCTTCCCACCAAGAGAGCCCACCGCCAAGCTGCCGCGCTGAGGGGTGCAGCCACCTGCCCTTCTGACGCCCAAGGTCGTGGAAGAATAGGCGCCATGCTCTGAAAAAGGCAAACCCGTCCCCTCTTCGGCCTGTATTTCAACGAGAGCAGCGAAGCAAACCCTTCCTCGGCTATGTAAGGAATTTCTCCTTCTGCTACAGGGATGCAGAGTTAAGGACGGATAGAAAAACTATGACTATATCTTTACCACCCTGAATAATACCTTTATTGTTTTATGCCCTTTGTAACATCCTCAACAGGAACTGCTAAAGTTCACTCGATAAAATGGCAACCCTGACGACTGACGAGCAACATGTCTGCCCCCCAGGCACGTGCCTGAAGTGTCCGGACACGGAGGGGACAGGTGGCTAGGCTCCGTGGAGGGGCGGGGGCCGGGTGGGGTGCTGGGGAAGAAGGCACGGAGGGGCCCCTGAAAAGGAGACGCATGTTAAATACAGGTGCAGGCAGTGGGTCGGCCGGGAGGGAAAGAGTGAGAGCCACTGTCACAGACCGCCATCAGTGACAGAGAGATGGGGGGTCCCACGCGTGAAGCCTCAGCAGCACCGTCTTAAACAGAAAGACCACCTGACCTGTGGTGGCTCAATAGGTAAAAGCATCAACTTGGAACACTGAGGTTGCCGGTTCAAAACCCTGGGCTTCCCTGGTCAAGGCACATATGGGAATTGATGCTTTCTGCTCTTCCCTCCCTTCTCTCTCTCTCTCTCTCTCTCTTTCTCTGACTCCTCTCTCTAAAATTAATAAATAAAATATAAAAATAAATAAACACAAAAAACAGAAAGACCAACAACGGCGCGGCCTTGGGCCCCACCTGGCCTCACCTGGCCCCTCCAGGCCCCACCTGGCCCCACCTGGCCTCACCTGGCCCCACCTGGCCTCACCTGGCCCCACCTGGCCTCACCTGGCCCCACCTGGCCCCTTCTGGCCCCACCAGCCAAAGCACTGCATTCAGGCTTCGTTCTGCACCAGTGAGAAGCAGCGGCAAAATTCAGCCCAGCCACGTGGGGAGGCCCCACTCGGGGCAACGAGGATGAGGAGCGGGAGGCTGAAGGCAGAGAGGATGATCAGGGGGTGACCGCAACAGCCCAGCGGATGCGTCACGGGTCTCCTGCGCAGCCCACGGCGGTCCTGGTAACAGAAGTATGAACTGCGTGGACCGTGCTCATGCAGACGCTTTCTAAGCTGCCAGCTTTCAGGTTGGTCCGCCAACAACATACAGTGCTATTATTTAAAAAACAAAACGGACTGTTTCTGTGATCATATGAATGATAAAATAGCATAAAACAATTACTTTGAGAGGTATATGATTTCTTGTATCCATGTGGATAACCATAGCCACATATACATTTAATCAAACACACACAGATAATACACACAAACACACACACACACACACTCTTACGTACTGAACAAATATCAATGTTATAATCACCACAGTTTTGCAAACATTACTGGCTTATCACAGAAAGATTCACGGCTTCCACAGCAGTAGTTAATGTCTCCGGCTTGTTGACCAGCAGGCACATTACACAGAGACAGCCGTCCCCTGTTCCTTCCGTGGAGTGACTCTCTACCGAACGACAGACTCTCCCCTGGGCGTCCGCGAAGCAGCCCTGTGTGGCTTTATTTAGAGCGACGGGCCCTGGCAGGTCAAACAACGTCTCTGATGTGCTGGGCGCGGACCACGGTTAACGTGCGAAGTCACTTGCTGGGCTGCCGTGATCTTCAATGTCTCTCCGCCTCTCTGTAAGCGAGACTCTAGCGGTGACGTGCTCATACTGTACTTGTGTGTCACTGTGTGTAAGTGCCCGTGTGGTAAAAAACGCACCGGCTTCCAGGGACTGTGGGGGTCGGACACAGCCTCTGGAGCCAGTGCCCCTGACCTTGAGTCCTGGCTGCGCCTCCTACTGAGCTAAGCGATTGTGGGCCAGTTACTAAAATTCCTTGTCTAAATTCTTTTCTTTTTTCAAAGCAAATAGGTATAATTAATATGCATGTGATGCCCTGGCCAGATAGAGTAGTTGGTTAGAGCAATTTTCCAACTGGCAAAGGTTGCTGGTCTGATGATTCCAGGTCAGGACACATATAGGAACAGATTTGTTTCTCTCTGTCTCTGTCTCTTAACTCCCTCTCTCTCTAAAATCAATCAGTTAAAAAATCTTTTTAATATGCCTCTGACAATTATACATTGTACATAATGTGTGTGTTACTTAGATCAGTTATAATGTGTCAACACCTATAAGTTTCTTAAAACAGTCTCTGCTACATTTTAATCATTAAATAATTCTATCACTATTTTCTATTTCGTTATTAGTCTTGTTAAAACAGGCTGTGCAACCTTGGGCAAGTCAAAGATAATATGAGAACCAGGTGACAAAGTCTTACTGACAGAGTCATGGCAATAATTGGTGAAGTAAGGGCTGGAAGGACAAGCTTCCAGGTGACAGCCTCTGCCACCCAGAGAGATCCAGTGTAGGAGGAAAAAGTCACGAGAACCAATTCCTCCCAGTCAAGAACAAATCGGACTCAACAGCGACAGGAGTTACAGCGAGGGGGCTGACTTGGCCTCACGTATTTGGTGGCATTCAAGAGGACAGGTCAGCAGGAGTCACGTGAACCTGGTCTAAATCTCATTTTCATCTTACTAGATACATAGCCTTGGGCTAGCCACTGGCCACTGGCGGTGCGGTCACGCAGGTCTTTAGGACAGAGACTCTGAAGCCAGACTGTGGACCACACACTCACCAGCAGTGTGACCTTGGACAAGCTCCTCAACCTCTGAATTCATTTGTAAAACGGAGCCGGGGTTAGTTACACCTTACGGGGTGTGAGGCAGCTTAAGGGACCAGCAGGGACGAAGACAAAACCGTCATCAGCACACAGCATGCAGGCCAATACAGGTCAGCGTGACTGACATCAAAACTGACTCTCCCTGACCTAAAGTTTCCACAAGAACCCCGCCCCCCCCCGGATTGGAAACAAAAGAAAGAGATCCTTATATTGTGACTCTAGGAGATTGATCCCTCCTGAAGGGCTTGCAGATGGGGGAGCCCCTAAAATCTCTGCCACTGTTAGCAAATTTGGCTGAGAACAGCTTTTCTGCATTGCCTCCTGGGGAACTGTCAGCTCAGGGCACTCCCAGTCCTGCCCCACCCTAAACCACAAATACACTAGGAGTTCACCCCTGTTCAACCCAGCAATGGAGGCTCGCAGAGAGCTTAAGACCCAGACTCACTCGGAAAGTTGGATGCTTTTTTTTTTAAGATTTTATTTTAGAAAGGGGAGAGGGGAGAGAGAGAGAAGGGAGGGAGGAGCAGGAAGCATCAACTCCCATATGTGCCTTGACCGGGCAAGCCCAGGGTTTTGAACCGGCAACCTCAGGGTTCCAGGTTGACGCTTTATCCACTGCGCCACCACAGGCCAGGCTGAAAGTTGGATTCAAATCCCAATTCTATCACACGTGTCCTTCTTGGCCTGGCGCAAGTCCTCCATGTCTCTGAGGCTCCGATGTCCATCTATGAAGCAGGGTGGACCTGCCTGGTGGCCGCTGCTGCCCCTCCACAACAAGTACCCCTTGCTTGCCGATGACACGCCGGTTTACTAACCGGTGACCCTAAACGAAAGGGCATCGGAAGATGAAAGAAAAACGACACCTTTCTCACGAGGCCCCTAGGCTGGGTGTCTCCCGCCCTCTCTGACTGTTACAGAGAAGGGTCCCCTCCACCGGCCTCTGCCCCTCCGGACGCACCCAGGACTTGTCATTGTCAGAGCAGAGGAAAAAAAAATGGTGAGAGCTCAGCCCACAAGATGCCGAAGCCAGACGTACGGCGAGGTGACTCCCCGGGACCACGCCGAAGCCAGCGCGGTGCCTGTGTTTACAGCAGGCGGCGTCTTACACGCGGAGAGACGGGAATGTAGATCGGATCCTGAACTCCATGCGGGCAGTGAGGGCGGAGGTGCGAAGGGGCCGTGGGGGGGTGCGCTGGGGGGGGCGCGAGTCTGCCGACCGGGAGCGGAAGGAATCGGGGGGCAGGACGAGAAAATAAGGGGTCTGCAGAAAACCAGCCCCAGAAGAGCGATGCTCGTTACACGGGACAGTCACACAACTCTCCCGCGCTCGGCAGAGGGAGGGCAGGCCGGGTGCTTCTAGTCACACCAGCGTGGCCTTCGCGAGGCGCGTCACGGAGTCCCCGACGGGTGCGCGGCGGTCCGGCTGGGCACAGAAATGAACAGGGGACCGTGTGTGCAGGAGGACAAGCCGGGCCTGCTCTCTCTCTCTCTCTAAAAGGTGGGCACACACGAGGGCCAGGACCTTCCGCTGAAGATATGCCCCCCCACACCCGAGGTCAACGGCTGCCTTCCCTCGGATGACCCCAGGGTCACGGGGCATCTGTAGATCCGTGCTGCCCAGCTGAGCAGCCGAGGACGGAAGTGTGGCCGGAAGAACCCAAACGAAATCAGAACGGGGCCGGTTTTTCATTCAGTGGTCTCTCCTGCGGTCACTGAGTG
Source organism: Saccopteryx leptura (assembly GCF_036850995.1). Classification (NCBI taxonomy): domain Eukaryota; kingdom Metazoa; phylum Chordata; class Mammalia; order Chiroptera; family Emballonuridae; genus Saccopteryx; species Saccopteryx leptura. The sequence goes on along the minus strand of NC_089512.1, from coordinate 2,797,067 downwards.
TCCCACTAAGCGTCTCCTGCAAGCCCATCCGCTCCACAACCATGGGGTACCACTTCTGGGCATGTTCTAGGGCCGGTTACAGAAGTTGGCCACCACCCCTGTGTTTTTATTAATCTACATTTAAGATCATTAAATTCAGTGTGTTTCCAAGATATGTCAATAGTCTTAGCGCAAATAAGTTCTAATATTCTTTTTTTTTTTTTTTTTTTGGTCTCAGTTACTCTCATAATGACCTTGATTTCACTTCAACTTTCCCAGAACTGTGAATATTTATACTTGTGCTCATGTAAGAGCTGCCAGCTTTATAATTTCAGGTGGTCATGCCTGGATGGGTGGGGGGTCCCCAGGACACTCAGGTGGTCCTCTGCCCAGCAGGGAGGCTGCCCCCCAGCCCAGACACAGACCCACCTCCCCCGGGCCAGGGTCCTCCAGGGACTGACCAGGTCGTGACCGTTCTCTCTGCCCAATACGACCGTTTCAGGGCGGTTGCTGTCTAATCCTCTGACCTTTGAGCCGGGGAATTGGGCTTAGCATGATCCTCTGGGATTACTCTCGGACGGAAAACCCAGGAAGCTTACGTGGACACTCGGCCGCGCTCCAGCTGTCGAGCTAATCAGATGTGTGACCAGCGAAAGGAGGAACAGGGATGCAGTCTTCAAGGCACAGGACTCAGGACATTCTCATTACGTAGATATTGCAAATCTCAAACTTACTTTTGTCAAGGGACACAGTGCAATGCCCAAGAGCAGTATGTAACTCTGATACCAGAAAAGCGAAGCAAAACAAACCAGCTTAAAGCTTTTCCACAGAATCACTGGAACCAAAGAGCAACAGGGTTGGAGGGGCCATCAATGCATTTGTCTGACCATCCATCCATTCTACCATCCACCCACCCACCACACCATCCACCTGTCTGTCCGTCCATCGATCCCTCCACCAATCCATCCTTCCACCCATCCACTGTTCATCTATTCATCCATCCACCACCCACCCACTCATCCATCCCTCACAAACCTATCCATGTGTCTGTCCATCCATCCATCCATCCATCAATCCATCCTTCCACCCATCCACTGTTCCTCTCATCCATCCACCACCCACCCACTCATCCATCCCTCACAAACCTATCCATGTGTCTGTCCATCCATCCATCCATCCATCCATCCACTACCGAGCATGAGGCTTTGGGGCTACAATTTTAACTCTAGATTTCATTCTTATGTAACAGGCAGAGTCTAACAGATGAGGTATAAGGTAAAATCCTACCTCCGTTTTCCACTCAACTTCAAAATAACAATGTATCCACTCCTGGAACCGGCCCCTTGTCACCTGCACGACCTTCATCCCCGCCGCTCTCCCTTCCCCCACACCAGCTTCCCTGCCTCCCTCCACGTCCTCCAGCTTAATAACCGAGTCCCCGCAGGGCCCCCTTCCAGGACTGACCGTCACAAGACGGGGGGCTTCTCGTCACCTGGTGCTTGGCGCCCACATCACCTCCCCAGACAGGCCTGTCCTCACCGAGCAGGTCGAACACCATCAGCGCCTCTCCCCGCTCGCTCTCCATGTGCACACCCCTCTACCTGACCTCCAGCGCATGCCGCGTGGCCTGGCATTGCCACACATGTTGCTAACACATTGCCCTGCGTACGACAACCTACACCCTCCGAGGCAGTGGTTCTTCTCCACTGGGTTCACAGAGAACGTTCCCTGAGCTAACGGTACCGGGTCTTCAGTCATTCAAAAGCACCTGATGGAGGCCCTGGCCGGTTGGCTCAGCGGTAGAGCGTCGGCCTGGCGTGCGGG